>NC_091304.1:33139067-33174067 GCF_038502225.1 Cherax quadricarinatus | reverse complement strand
CATGGCGAGTGAGTCGTAAAACTCCAGGCCAGTGCGTAAGCCACTAGGCCACCTGGCTGTGACCATAAATGCAAGTTTTTAAGGATGAATCTCCCGCCAGCGTGACTGTGACGAACTCTAGCTCAAGTCCCCTCAAACCGCCATCATGACTCACGAAATCGTAATAACACGACTGCAAGCAAACCACGGTACGGGTGGAGTTAGAACCCATGGCCTGGAGTTTTGCGACTCACTCGCCATGAGTTCTAACCCCACCCGTACCGTGGTTTGCTTGCAATAGTTTATTACGATTTTTTGATTCACTCTCATTATATTTTCCATCACTTTGGAATATCAGTTATATTGTCTAGTAATACAAGAAGGAAAATTGAGGGAAGAATGTGTAATAACAATCATTGAGTTACACATACACAGGAAAAAAGACAGTCCGGGGGAAGGGAAAACGATCTCAAAATAGTGACGAGATAGAGCTCCTTCATTCTAATTATATGTGGACTGCGAATAAGAAGAGTCTAATTAACCAGGTCATCACTAGGTAAGCTTAGTCTCAACGCGAGCTGAGAGAGGAAGTTGCACTAGGAGTCAAACACACCCACGACACAGTGCAGGAAGTGACCAAGACACCGTGCAGGAAGTGACCACCAAGACACCGTGCAGGAAGTGACCAAGACACCGTGCAGGAAGTGACCACCAAGACACCGTGCAGGAAGTGACCACCAAGACACCGTGCAGGAAGTGACCACCAAGACACTGTGCAGGAAGTGACCACCAAGACACCGTGCAGGAAGTGACCACCAAGACACCGTGCAGGAAGTGACCACCAAGACACCGTGCAGGAAGTGACCACCAAGACACCGTGCAGGAAGTGACCACCAAGACTCCGTGTAGGAGTGACCACCAAGACTCCGTGTAGGAGTGACCACCGAGACACCGTGTAGGAGTGACCACCAAGACACCGTGTAGGAGTGACCACCAAGACACCGTGTAGGAGTGACCACCGAGACACCGTGTAGGAGTGACCACCAAGACACCGTGTAGGAGTGACCACCAAGACAACGTGTAGGAGTGACCACCAAGACACCGTGTAGGAGTGACCACCAAGACACCGTGTAGGAGTGACCACCAAGACACCGTGTAGGAGTGACCACCAAGACACCGTGTAGGAGTGACCACCAAGACACCGTGTAGGAGTGACCACCAAGACACCGTGCAGGAAGTGACCACCAAGACTCCGTGTAGGAGTGACCACCGAGACACCGTGTAGGAGTGACCACCGAGACACCGTGTAGGAGTGACCACCAAGACACTGTGTAGGAGTGACCACCAAGACACCGTGTAGGAGTGACCACCAAGACACCGTGTAGGAGTGACCACCAAGACACCGTGTAGGAGTGACCACCAAGACACCGTGTAGGAGTGACCACCAAGACACCGTGTAGGAGTGACCACCAAGACACCGTGTAGGAGTGACCACCAAGACACCGTGTAGGAGTGACCACCAAGACACCGTGTAGGAGTGACCACCAAGACACCGTGTAGGAGTGACCACCAAGACACCGTGTAGGAGTGACCACCAAGACACCGTGTAGGAGTGACCACCAAGACACCGTGTAGGAGTGACCACCAAGACACCGTGTAGGAGTGACCACCAAGACACCGTGTAGGAGTGACCACCAGGACACCGTGTAGGAGTGACCACCAAGACGCCGTGTAGGAGTGACCACCAGGACACCGTGTAGGAGTGACCACCAAGACGCCGTGTAGGAGTGACCACCAAGACACCGTGTAGAAGTGACCGCCAAGACACCGTGTAGGAGTGACCGCCAAGACACCGTGTAGGAGTGACCACCAAGACACCGTGTAGGAGTGACCACCAAGACACCGTGTAGGAGTGACCACCAAGACACCGTGTAGGAGTGACCACCAAGACACCGTGTAGGAGTGACCACCAAGACACCGTGTAGGAGTGACCACCAAGACACCGTGTAGGAGTGACCACCAAGACACCGTGTAGGAGTGACCACCAAGACACCGTGTAGGAGTGACCACCAAGACACCGTGTAGGAGTGACCACCAAGACACCGTGTAGGAGTGACCACCAAGACACCGTGTAGGAGTGACCACCAAGACACCGTGTAGGAGTGACCACCAAGACACCGTGTAGGAGTGACCACCAAGACACCGTGTAGGAGTGACCACCAAGACACCGTGTAGGAGTGACCACCAAGACACCGTGTTGGAGTGACCACCAAGACACCGTGTAGGAGTGACCACCAAGACACCGTGTAGGAGTGACCACCAAGACACCGTGTAGGAGTGACCACCAAGACCGTGTAGGAGTGACCATCTTCCAGAACGGACAATCAACCAATATTATTGTTTTTACAAGTCCACTTAAAATGAACTGGTTCGGTTATCAAACTAAGCCTAAGACTTGCCACTTCCTTTATACTTACGTCACATATAATCCCGGCTAAAAGAAACATATGCTTTAAATAGGTTTAGGTTATTATGGCATAATCCAGAAGGTTGTTGTTGAGGAAGAGGTGGGTTATGAGCGCCTCACAGGGCGCCATCACAGCGGTAAACATATATCACTGTAAAGCTCTGGTAAGATGCATTAACGCCTTCACCACCGATGTTGATGACGGTGTTGATTGGCAATGCTGGTAATAGAGCGAGAGAGGGAGGGAAGAAGCCAGGAAGGAGGAGATTGAGGAAGGAAAGGTGGGTAGTGAGGACGATGGGGAGGGGGTGCGAGACGGAGCTACGTCGCAGGAAAAAAGTATGTGCAAGAGAGTAAGGCGAGTAGAGGAATGTGTGGTGATATATCGGGTGGTGATGGAAAGAAATGTTCACGTTACTAGGATGTGTCAGTCCTGTGAACCAAGGTGTTCTGATCACACTTGATCTACACTAGCCTCTCAAAGAACAAGTAGCATAACTGATCTTCATGATGGTCTGCTTGTAGCAGTTGGTCAGCTACGTCACACCAAACCCAGAGACTCGACTCCAGTTTAACACACGTAATTTCGTGTGTAAATTATATATTATATCTTATATATTATATAATTATATATATTATATAATTAAATAATTATATATATTATATAATTATATATATTATATAATTATATAATTATATATATTATATAATTATATATATTATATAATTATATAATTATATATATTATATAATTATATAATTATATAATATATATAATATATAATATATAATTTACACCTGGAAAATCCTAGAAAGATAAGTTCCAAATCTGCATTCAGCGGTCATTTCCTACCACAGCAAGAGAGTCGGCAGGTAGTACAACAATCCCCCACCGAAAAGCAAGAATGCCTTGAGTACACTAAGAGATAACACAGTAAGTGTAACTGCCTCCCGTCAGACGTTAGGGGATGAAAAAAAAGACTGCTATCTTCAAGAGGGAACTTGATAGGCTCAAGTCAGTTCCTGATCAGCCGGGCTGTGGTTTGTACAATGAACCCTCAAGCGAGTAATAACTGTCGGGTTGATTAAGCCTTGATATACCAGAAGACCTGGAGATGTATAGAATGTGAAAATTTCGATATCCGCAGATGCGGATGCGTGTGAGGATGTCTTACTTATTCTGCGGAAGCAGATTTAAGAAATTGTACGGATGTTCTGTGGATGATGATGCAGATGTTAGAAATTGTGAGGATGTTCCACGGATTCGGATGCGGATGCATATGCAGATATCCGATACATCACTAACATATATCTTTCTCACCAACATTCTAAGAAGCACAGGTCGAGGGACCGCATAGGTCACTCAGCACTCACAGCCATTAAAAAAATATAACCATAATAAAAGTAAGGATAAAATCAACAAACAAGAAAAGCAACGAAAATAAACACTTAACACAAATAAATACTATCTTATCAAATTAAAATAGCTAGCCAGTAATTGGGCATTTTACAGAATTTATACGTGCAGTGAAGGTTATCTGTGAATTCTCTAGTTCTGCAATTACGCCTGCCTTAAAAGAAGCTCTAGTGACTTAAATCAAATAGCCAAGTTTATTAACCTAGTCCTTACTTTCAGGGTGGGCAGAGTTCTCACACCCACCTTCCCACATATCTACCCACCTACACCCAAGGCAGCCCATGCATCACCATCCCCATTAAGGCAGACAAAGGCTTCACAGCCACACTTTTGGCAGCCTGGTCCGACCATTCTTCAACCACATAAATCCTTATATTGAAGATTCCGACTTAATATGCAAGTAACTGACTGACTGGTATTTAAGCAATATTTATTGAAATTAGTTTCATTCTTCATATAGTTATGAAAAAGAATAAATTGGCTTCACCGAAGCTCAGATCTTGCTGACTTGACTGCAGGACAGATACTGATCCACTATCAAGGTTTTTGTAACTTAAATGCAGCACAGATAGTGATCCAGTTCAGGTCTTGATAACTTCAACAATACACCATTAAGGTCTTGGTAACTTCAACAATACACAGGTAGTGATCCACCATTAAGATCTTGATAACTTCAACAATACACAGATAGTGATCCACCATTAAGATCTTGATAACTTCAACAATACACAGGTGGTGATCCACCATTAAGGTCCTGGTAACTTCAACAATACACAGATAGTGATCCACCATTAAGATCTTGATAACTTCAACAATACACAGGTAGTGATCCACCATTAAGGTCTTGGTAACTTCAACAATACACAGGTAGTGATCCACCATTAAGGTCTTGGTAACTTCAACAATACACAGGTAGTGATCCAGCATTGTCTTAATAACTTCAACAATACACAGGTAGTGATCCACCATTAAGGTCTTGATAACTTCAACAATACACAGGTAGTGATCCACCACTGTCTTAATAACTTCAACAATACACAGGTAGTGATCCACCATTGTCTTAATAACTTCAACAATACACAGGTAGTGATCCATTAAGGTCTTGGTAACTTCAACAATACACAGGTAGTGATCCACCATTAAGGTCCTGGTAACTTCAACAATACACAAGTAGTGATCCACCATCATAGGCAGGTCAGCATTGAAATAACCAAGTAAGTGGGCCCGAATGCATTTGAAAAATGTGTTAAATCACTTGAAATATAGCTTCCATTAATTCTATAATGCGGTGCCCCAAGGGATATAGTATCCGCCTGGTGGTCACCAAAGGGTCGTTCACTTCCTGGGTGAGGTGTGGGTTACTGAAGGTAAACAAGAAACTTGGAGACCAACTGAAACCCACTGGCTCATGATAATCTTGACTGATCTAAAAACTAATAATTCTAATTACAAAGGCCTAACACTTACATTTTTATGGTTTATGATTTTTTCAACAGTGTCAAACTGTAGAAATAATACGTTTAATAGAGGCTCTCTGGTTTCGTTCAAGGTTTTAGTTAGGAATATTACTGATTAGATCACATGTTCTTATCTTTCTTTTTTGCATGTTGTCTTGTTAAGAAACACTTGGTAGAGAAAATCTGACGATGTTTCTATCTGCTCATCATTTAGTAAAAGTCTTTAGAATAAAAGACTTGTTGCAAGCTCTTTCTTTACAATACCATACTTGCTAGCAACATTTGCCAGTCAAACTATTCAAGTCCATTTCTTGTCCACCCAATCTTTCTTTTTCTCTCACCTAATTAACTCTAATTCGCCACCTTTATCTAAAATCATCTCAATGATAAGACTTCACTCTCTTGGGGGAATACCCTGTTTTTCAGGCTTCATCCCCAACTGTATTATTATCCAAGAAATAATCTTTCCTAACCCTCCTACTTTCTTCATTAGTAACTCTCTGTTTTTATATCTGAGTTACTTTATCCTCCATCTCTATTTCATACGCTCGTATGAAATGAAACTTAATTTACAAAAATTTTAACATCTCTTCATCACCATTATGGTCTTCCATTAATCTATCTGGCCTTCTTATTCCGTCATACTTTTAGTTATTTAAGATTTTAAGTTAATTAAACTAACATCTTTCAAAGCTGTCAACAAAAGTCAAATCTTTTAAATCTTACCTTAATTAATAAGAAAGTCTACACTTCTACTTGGATTTACAACCTAACGCCTTTATATTCAGCCACCTTATCTTACTAATTACATAAAACCAAAGCACCTTTTACAAACATTACATTTAATGAAACACCATGCATTTTACTCGAGCAACAAGAATATAAGGAACTTAAAAACAACCCATGTTGTCTCAATATATATATATATATATATATATATATATATATATATATATATATATATATATATATATATATATATATATATATATATATATATATACAAAGTATATGAAGCACTAAAAAGAGATAAAACACCAACTCTAAATATAACTAATTTCCTCCATCTCAACATCCTAATGATTAAACAAATGTCTCCTATTAAATTTAGCCTAGTAGATGCAGCCATATTTCCTTCAACTAACAAAAACCATCATAAACCCGTACTCGGTATAAAACTCAACAGCCCTTTCCTAATTATCAAACTTCGATTCCCTAAACGTTCATAAACAAAATTCGCCAAACAAAACAAAGTTGAGGAACATAAACTGTGACCCACTATTACCACTAATGCTCCATTTAAACCCCAATTTCTTATGACAAGACCCCATAAAACCAATCCTATATGAGCCACCGAAGACTAAGCAATTAAAGACTTCATATCAACCTGACGAAGACATATTAAACTAATAACTACCCCCCCCTCACCCTCCTAAAATTCCTAGACTCATTCACATCCAACAAAATAATTTATTGACCTCAGAAAATACTCTTAAAACTCGGATTAAACCAAAACCCTCTAATTTTAATAAGACTCCCGCCAACACTATCGACCCGGCAACAGGAGCTTCTACATGAACTTCAGACAACCATATATGAAATATACACAAAGTTAACTTAACCGTAAGTGCAAATACAACACAAAAATACCATAATACATAAACAGAAAAATATCTTGCTCCCCCTGATAATAAACTTATACTCAAACTTCCAGCCAGTCTATACAACCTTAATAAAGAGACCAATAAAAGTAAAGAAGTAAAGTATAAAATAATATATAATGCCCAGCCTGGATGTGCTCACGTTAACATCAACCTAAAATTAATACAAATATAAGAACTAACGACCTCTCAAAACTGATATAAAATATCAAATAATTGACTGACTTAAAAGTTATAAATAAAAGTAATAACAAAATCAAATTCACCAACAAAAATCCGGAATTCAAATTTCCAACTTTGTTTACCCTCTACTCTTCCATAAATTATTAATATTACGATCCAAACTCTTAATACAATCAAAATATAACTTAAGTAATCAACTCCCATTATATGACCTCCAAAAAAAAAATAAAAATCCTAACTTACCATAAGCAATATTACAAAACATATAATAAGTAAACCAACTGGAATTAACCTCCAGTCCATCACAAATCCTATCAACACTAAATTAAATACCAAAAATTTTAACATACTAAAACACCAAATCTATTAAAATAATCATTACCTTTAACACCTCAAAGACACTCAACATAATAAACTCTAACCATAACAAAACATTGAACAAATGCTTATGGTTAGAAATAAATGCCCTAAATCCAGAAAAAAAACTATAATTAATAACCTCAAAACTCCAACTCTCAGCATTATCACCTATTTTTTTATTTTTAGAATAAACTTAAGCAAATACTGTATAATTATCATTAGTATGTATACTTCTTACAATTTCAATATAGAACTTTGCAAATACATGTACACTTAACTGACTTCAAAAATCCTCGTAATTTTTGTGAAGGAACTATTAAGAAGCCTGAGTCACATATGATTGTTCATTTACAGAAAGAACCGATAAATTGTTAGTTTTAAACTTTTCCTTCTCAACAGAATTTTACAGAATTCTTTGTTACCCTGTGGTAGTAATGCTGCCACTAGTGCTCTGACGTCTCTGTGTTACCCTGTGGTAGCAATGCTGCCATTAGTGATCTGACGTCTCTGTGTTACCCTGTGGTAGCAATGCTGCCACTAGCTGCTCTGACGTCTCTGTGTTACCCTGTGGTAGCAATGCTGCCACTAGTGCTCTGACGTCTCTGTGTTACCCTGTGGTAGCAATGCTGCCACTAGCTGCTCTGACGTCTCTGTGTTACCCTGTGGTAGCAATGCTGCCACTAGCTGCTCTGACGTCTCTGTGTTACCCTGTGGTAGCAATGCTGCCACTAGTGCTCTGACGTCTCTGTGTTACCCTGTGGTAGCAATGCTGCCACTAGCTGCTCTGACGTCTCTGTGTTACCCTGTGGTAGCAATGCTGCCACTAGCTGCTCTGACGTCTCTGTGTTACCCTGTGGTAGCAATGCTGCCACTAGCTGCTCTGACGTCTCTGTGTTACCCTGTGGTAGCAATGCTGCCACTAGCTGCTCTGACGTCTCTGTGTTACCCTGTGGTAGCAATGCTGCCACTAGTGCTCTGACGTCTCTGTGTTACCCTGTGGTAGCAATGCTGCCACTAGCTGCTCTGACGTCTCTGTGTTACCCTGTGGTAGCAATGCTGCCACTAGCTGCTCTGACGTCTCTGTGTTACCCTGTGGTAGCAATGCTGCCACTAGTGCTCTGACGTCTCTGTGTTACCCTGTGGTAGCAATGCTGCCACTAGCTGCTCTGACGTCTCTGTGTTACCCTGTGGTAGCAATGCTGCCACTAGCTGCTCTGACGTCTCTGTTACCCTGTGGTAGCAATGCTGCCACTAGTGCTCTGACGTGTCTGTGTTACCCTGTGGTAGCAATGCTGCCACTAACTGCTCTGACGTCTCTGTGTTACCCTGTCGTAGCAATGCTGCCACTAGCTGCTCTGACGTCTCTGTGTTACCCTGTGGTAGCAATGCTGCCACTAGCTGCTCTGACGTCTCTGTGTTACCCTGTGGTAGCAATGCTGCCACTAGCTGCTCTGACGTCTCTGTTACCCTGTCGTAGCAATGCTGCCACTAGCTGCTCTGACGTCTCTGTTACCCTGTGGTAGCAATGCTGCCACTAGCTGCTCTGACGTCTCTGTGTTACCCTGTGGTAGCAATGCTGCCACTAGCTGCTCTGACGTCTCTGTGTTACCCTGTGGTAGCAATGCTGCCACTAGCTGCTCTGACGGCTCTGTGTTACCCTGTGGTAGCAATGCTGCCACTAGCTGCTCTGACGTCTCTGTGTTACCCTGTGGTAGCAATGCTGCCACTAGCTGCTCTGACGTTTCTGTGTTACCATGTGGTAGCAATGCTGCCACTAGCTGCTCTGACGTCTCTGTGTTACCCTGTGGTAGCAATGCTGCCACTAGTGCTCTGACGTCTCTGTGTTACCCTGTGGTAGCAATGCTGCCACTAGCTGCTCTGACGTCTCTGTGTTACCCTGTGGTAGCAATGCTGCCACTAGTGCTCTGACGTCTCTGTGTTACCCTGTCGTAGCAATGCTGCCACTAGCTGCTCTGACGTCTCTGTGTTACCCTGTGGTAGCAATGATGCCAGTAGCTGCTCTGACGTCTCTGTGTTACCCTGTGGTAGCAATGTTGCCACAAGCTGCTCTGACGTCTCTGTGTTACCCTGTGGTAGCAATGCTGCCAGTAGCTGCTCTGACGTCTGTGTTCGTAAACATGCTTATTCAAACTTCTGCCTGTCTTAGCAACATGTGCTTTATTGTGACGTGGCTTCCAAGGGAGAAAACATGTTTATCTGGAGTTTATCTGGAGAGAGTTCCGGGGGTCAACGCCCCAGCGGCCCGGTCTGTGACCAGGCCTCCTTAGGTCAGTGTCCCAGGATGCGACCCACACCAGTCGACTAACACCCAGGTACCCATTTTACTGATGGGGAACATAGACAACAGGTGGAAAGAAACACGTCCAATGTTTCTACTCTGGCTGGGAATCGAACCCAGGCCCTCACCGTGTGAAGCGAGAGCGTTAACCACCAGGCCACCAGAGCCACCAGTGCCTACATCTTCGTTAACGTTCGGCTTTGTTTCAAGTAGAAACCAGTTGGTAGTGTTATTGTACCCGACTACTAAGTTTAGTTGCAACTAGTAATCTGTTAACAGTGATAGTACATGTGTGTGTGTGCTACATACACACACAGATGGACGAGCAAACACACATGAAACCACATCGCATAAGGACATTAAAACATAAGAAGGAAGGAACACTGCAGCAGTTCTATCAGCCCATACTAGGCAAGTCCTTCTCAAACTCAAACCCTCTAACAATATTCGTAATACAACTTTCACAAACCGAGTGAAGTACATCCAAAGGAGAAGAATAGGAGACGGAGTGAAGTTAGAGTAGAATATAGAGTGAGACGGGAGGAAGAGGAAGCCTAAAACACACAAGAAATAAAAAGAGGGAGAATGGAAGAAGAGAGAGGTAGGTGAAGGAGAGAGAAAAGGGAGGGAGACCTATCAACTCCTCCATGCCAGCTCACACGTCGCTAAAACAAATAGAAATTCTTAGTATTTTCGTGTCGCTGGCGGAAAAACAAGCCCATTGTTTGTAAGTTTATTGAGGTAAACTGCTGGTAAACTAGTGGTACAGGTTAATGTGCTGGTGGCTGGGTGGGGGTGTTGGGGTGGTGGTGGGTGAAGGGGGGGGGAGTGGCTGACCTAAGGACACACCTTCCTCGATGAACAAGTTCGTCAAGAACCATTCATGAAAACTTTCAAGATTTGCATCGCCTGTGGCCCTCGTCGCGTACAACTAGAAGACTGTATATATGTATACATTACATATTCATTATATAGGGTAATCATAGTCCCGAGCGTCATAAAGAATGCCACAAAAGGGAGGTCTCGGGATGTAGAAAAGAGCAGCATCCTTCCAGAATGGCCTCTCCTGGACCCCCATTCATCATGCGTTAGATATCACCTGCCATCTTAGGGGAGGTAAGCACATCCTCTGCAGATGCATTCTGACTGTGAGCCGATGTCTCAAAGATCGAAATTCCCCTCTTTAAAGCGCCATGCTGTAAGTCATATGCTCACCGCTCGTATTGATTAAAATTGTTTATCATTCCGAGAAATTTGTGTTCCTGTAATAATCTTCAGGAACTGATCATGTGTTTATGTAGGAGAATATATGCAGGAGTCTGGCTGGATGGTGTGAGTGATGGTGGTGTTACCATGTCTGGCTGGATGGTGTGAGTGAAGGTGGTGTTACCATGTCTGGCTGGATGGTGTGAGTGAAGGTGGTGTTACCATGTCTGGCTGGATGGTGTGAGTGATGGTGGTGTTACCATGTCTGGCTGGATGGTGTCAGTGATGGTGGTGTTACCATGTCTGGCTGGATGGTGTCAGTGATGGTGTTACCATGTCTGGCTGGATGGTGTGAGTGATGGTGATGTTACCATGTCTGGCTGGATAGTGTCAGTGATGGTAGTGTTACCATGTCTGGCTGGATGGTGTCAGTGATGGTGGTGTTACCATGTCTGGCTGGATGGTGTGAGTGATGGTGGTGTTACCATGTCTGGCTGGATGGTGTGAGTGATGGTGGTGTTACCATGTCTGGCTGGATGGTGTCAGTGATGGTGGTGTTACCATGTCTGGCTGGATGGTGTGAGTGATGGTAGTGTTACCATGTCTGGCTGGATGGTGTCAGTGATGGTGGTGTTACCATGTCTGGCTGGATGGTGTCAGTGATGGTGGTGTTACCATGTCTGGCTGGATGGTGTGAGTGATGGCTGTTTCCTGCTGAATCTTTTAGAAGCTAACAGAAAGTGTTTGTGAATTACTAACAAATCACATTTCACTAGGAACTTGTAATTATTTTCTCACCTTGAAGATTTTCTTCTAAGACACGAGCAATGATTATTATCTACAGAAAATAATTTGGCCGGCTGCTCAATTGTTTGTTTGACGGATCTATTTGATAGTGGGTAAAGTAATTTTTCATCTCAGACTGCTAAGCAAGTCCCATCACTGTTGTGGGATACATGTTAAGCCTTCAGGAGGCCATTCAACCTTTTTCCGGTAGGATCTGATGCGGAGTCCTTCACAAATATCTGATACAATTGATCTTTAAACTTCTGTTTTCCAGAGATCAATTCAGTTTTGGGCGTCGCACCGCGACTCATCACACACAAGATTATTCACACCACCAACAGTCACTTAAAACACTCTCAACTGAGGCTTTTATTATCCAGCTCAATTATATAAATAATTTTGTCGTTTTAATAAGAAACAAAACAGAAGATGAAGAGACGAATGTAGGGAGAGTTGACTGAGCTTAAGCTTCGTGAGTGAAAGTTCCTCAGCCCCACACCAACGTTACTCACCCCCACACCAACGTTACTCACCCCCACACCAACGTTACTCACCCCCACACCAACGTTACTCACCCCCACACCAACGTTACTCACCCCCACACCAACGTTACTCACCCCCACACTAACGTTACTCACTCCCACACCAACGTTACTCACACCCACACCAACGTTACTCACCCCCACCCCAACGTTACTCACCCCCACACCAACGTTACTCACCCCCACACCAACGTCACTCAACCCCACACCAACATTACTCACCCCCACACCAACGTTACTCACCCCCACACCAACGTTACTCACCCCCACACCAACGTTACTCACCCCCACACCAACGTTACTCACCCCCACACCAACATTACTCACCCCCACACCAACGTTACTCACCACCACACCAACATTAATCACCCGCACACCAACGTTCTCACCCCCACACCAACGTTACTCACCCACACACCAACGTTCCTCACCCCAACACCAACGTTCCTCACCCCCCACACCAATGTACCTCACCTCAACACCAACGTTCCTTACCCCCCACATCAACGTTCCTTACCCCCACACCAACGTTCCCCACCCCCACACCAACGTTCTTCACCCCCCACACCAACGTTCCCCACCCCCACACCAACGTTCTTCATCCCCACACAAACGTTCCCCACACCAACGTTCCTCACTCCCCCACAGGCGCTAAGTACATACCTGCTGACAGTTATCAGGAACATTCTCCCCACAGTCTGGCCTCAGGCCAGGCCCTCCTGTTAATATCTTGGTCAGTCCAAACTGTTGACGTTGAGCTGCTGCAGTCACAATCTAGTCATGGTAAAATCCTTGGGAAGAGGAAGAGCTAAATAACTGGATGTCAAGCTGTGAGCCGCAGCCAAGCTGGCCAGCTAGTACTGCTCATCCAGCTGCAGCCAAGCTGGCCAGCTAGTACTGCTCATCCAGCCGCAGCCAAGCTGGCCAGCTAGATTGCTCATCCAGCCGCAGCCAAGCTGGCCAGCTAGTACTGCTCATCCAGCTGACAGTCTCCTCGTTGGTTCAGCATGGTACTGCTGCTGCTGACAGTCTCCTCGTTGGTTCAGCATGGTACTGCTGCTGCTGACAGTCTCCTCGTTGGTTCAGCATGGTACTGCTGCTGTCATCCTCCACCGCTGCCTCATCCATCTTCTCACAAAAACATTCAACTTGATTTTTTCTTCCGTAAATAAAAATTCAGAAAACAATGTGATAGCTTCGCACGCTCCGCTGACTTAAAAATTCTTCCAAAGTGTGAAAAAATTCTGGAAAATGAAATTGGAACTTCTTCAGCTGCAGATTTTACCTTTCACATATTTACCAAAATAGGAAAATATGGGAAAGTTACAACAATATGACCTTAGAAAGAAAAAATATATGTGAAAGAGTCAATAATTATGTACGAATATAGTAAATGGAAAACTCTTACAATGATGTGGGAAAGATGAGAGTGAAGACCGAGGTGCGTCCAAGTGCGCTACGAATATCTCCTACACCAACATTCACCATGTCAAGATTGGTTATATGTTTTTATTGTTAAGTCGAAAAATATATCTTACACCAGAAAAATGTGACCACTGTCTTGAATGAGTGTCTACTGTCCTTGTTGACACATTCTTCTACTCTCTCTCTCTCTCTCTATCTCTCTCTCTCTCCCACATCTTTCAAAACTAATAAATTTATATCCTACGCATCCCTGACACAGTTGAATCTAATTGCCATTACCACCACTTTTACCCACCATCACAACCAACACCTACCAGCACCACTATCACCTCAACCAGCACCACTATCACCTCAACCAGCACCACTAACACTTCAACCAGCACCACTATCACCACTACCACTATCAGGATGGATTGTAAAGGACCTGCCTAGTATGGGTCAACAGGCCTGCTGCAGTGATCCTCCTTTCTTATGTTCAACCAGCACCACTATCACCTCAACCAGCACCATACTAGCCATCTCTGCCAGTACCACTACCACCAGCACCACTATGACTAACCACCACTTCTAGTACCACTACCAGCAGCAGGGGTACACTGAGCAGGTCACATCCTCAGTTCACCCTGACTCACCAACCCGCCTCTCTCTCTCTCTCTCTCTCTCTCTCCACACTTCACTCTGGCTGTCAACTGTTTCCGCCATCATTACAGTTTCGTATATATCTCATCATTTTATTTGTCTTATATTTTCTTAAGTTTTCGGAATATCTCCATCTTGGATTCTGCCGTTTGTGATCGTAAGTTTACTTACTTTCATTATGGCTTTAAGTTTAATTTTCCAACTATTGAAACTTCTCTGGGGAAATGGAGTTGTTATTTAGCCTTATTCAGCTTTACCACGAACTTGGAACTTGCTCTTCAATAATGTGACGACAGGCGTCTCTGCTCTTCTGTCTGCCTTCCTGTCCACACTCTCTCTATTTTTTGTTTCTGCTTGTTTTTCTACCATACTTTCCCAACCATTTTTGTATGTCTGCCTGCCTTCTCTTCCCGACTATTTGTCTGCTGGGTTCTGGTTATCCCTCTCCCTCATCCACACACCACCATTCCCTCTATCTTACTGCTGTGGCAAGTGTCTCTCCCTCACCTTCTATCTCTCTCTCTATCTCTCTCTCTTTCCAACCGTTTTCTTAACTCCTATTCCTTTATATATTTTACCTTCAAGTCTCGAGGGACTCACCATTGTTCTCTCTCTTATTTCTTGGCCATTGTCCCTTGTTTCCTTCTTTATTTTCCCTGTTTACGTCTTCTCTCTCTCTCTCTCTCTCTCTCTCTCTCTCTCTCTCTCTCTCTCTCTCTCTCTCTCTCTCTCTCTCCTTTATTTTCCGTGCCCATAGATAAAGTATCATCCATGTTGCTTGGCATGCAGCTCATCCATGTTACTTGGTGCTGGGAGTCAGGAGAGAGAGAAAACGTTATACTCCCTTGTTTCACCCACCTCACTCAACTAACACCACCCAGGACTGAGTGACTCAGGTAAGTGTTGTACCAGCAACACTCAACTAACACCACCCAGGACTGAGTGACTCAGGTAAGTGTTGTACCAGCAACACTCAACTAACACCACCCAGGACTGAGTGACTCAGGTAAGTGTTGTACCAGCAACACTCAACTAACACCACCCAGGACTGAGTGACTCAGGTAAGTGTTGTACCAGCAACACTCAACTAACACCACCCAGGACTGACTCAGGTAAGTGTTGTACCAGCAACACTCAACTAACACCATCCAGGACTGACTCAGGTAAGTGTTGTACCAGCAACACTCAACTAACACCATCCAGGACTGACTCAGGTAAGTGTTGTACCAGCAACACTCAACTAACACCATCCAGGACTGACTCAGGTAAGTGTTGTACCAGCAACACTCAACTAACACCATCCAGGACTGACTCAGGTAAGTGTTGTACCAGCAACACTCAACTAACACCACCCAGGACTGAGTGACTCAGGTAAGTGTTGTACCAGCAACACTCAACTAACACCACCCAGGACTGACTCAGGTAAGTGTTGTACCAGCAACACTCAACTAACACCATCCAGGACTGACTCAGGTAAGTGTTGTACCAGCAACACTCAACTAACACCACCCAGGACTGAGTGACTCAGGTAAGTGTTGTACCAGCAACACTCAACTAACACTACCCAGGACTGACTCAGGTAAGTGTTGTATCAGTAACACTCAACTAACACCACCCAGGACTGACTCAGGTAAGTGTTGTACCAGCAACACTCAACTAACACTACCCAGGACTGACTCAGGTAAGTGTTGTATCAGTAACACTCAACTAACACCACCCAGGACTGACTCAGGTAAGTGTTGTACCAGTAACACTCAACTAACACCACCCAGGACTGACTCAGGTAAGTGTTGTACCAGCAACACTCAACTAACACCATCCAGGACTGAGTGACTCAGGTAAGTGTTGTACCAGCAACACTCAACTAACACCACCCAGGACTGACTCAGGTAAGTGTTGTACCAGCAACACTCAACTAACACTACCCAGGACTGACTCAGGTAAGTGTTGTACCAGCAACACTCAACTAACACCACCCAGGACTGACTCAGGTAAGTGTTGTACCAGCAACACTCAACTAACACTACCCAGGACTGAGTGACTCAGGTAAGTGTTGTACCAGCAACACTCAACTAACACTACCCAGGACTGAGTGACTCAGGTAAGTGTTGTACCAGCAACACTCAACTAACACCACCCAGGACTGACTCAGGTAAGTGTTGTACCAGCAACACTCAACTAACACTACCCAGGACTGACTCAGGTAAGTGTTGTATCAGTAACACTCAACTAACACTACCCAGGACTGAGTGACTCAGGTAAGTGTTGTACCAGCAACACTCAACTAACACCATCCAGGACTGACTCAGGTAAGTGTTGTACCAGCAACACTCAACTAACACTACCCAGGACTGAGTGACTCAGGTAAGTGTTGTACCAGTAACACTCAACTAACACTACCCAGGACTGAGTGACTCAGGTAAGTGTTGTATCAGTAACACTCAACTAACACTACCCAGGACTGAGTGACTCAGGTAAGTGTTGTACCAGCAACACTCAACTAACACTACCCAGGACTGAGTGACTCAGGTAAGTGTTGTACCAGTAACACTCAACTAACACTACCCAGGACTGAGTGACTCAGGTAAGTGTTGTATCAGTAACACTCAACTAACACTACCCAGGACTGAGTGACTCAGGTAAGTGTTGTACCAGTAACACTCAACTAACACCATCCAGGACTGACTCAGGTAAGTGTTGTACCAGCAACACTCAACTAACACCATCCAGGACTGACTCAGGTAAGTGTTGTACCAGCAACACTCAACTAACACCACCCAGGACTGACTCAGGTAAGTGTTGTACCAGCAACACTCAACTAACACTACCCAGGACTGAGTGACTCAGGTAAGTGTTGTACCAGCAACACTCAACTAACACTACCCAGGACTGAGTGACTCAGGTAAGTGTTGTACCAGCAACACTCAACTAACACCACCCAGGACTGACTCAGGTAAGTGTTGTACCAGCAACACTCAACTAACACCATCCAGGACTGACTCAGGTAAGTGTTGTACCAGCAACACTCAACTAACACTACCCAGGACTGAGTGACTCAGGTAAGTGTTGTACCAGCAACACTCAACTAACACTACCCAGGACTGAGTGACTCAGGTAAGTGTTGTACCAGCAACACTCAACTAACACCACCCAGGACTGAGTGACTCAGGTAAGTGTTGTACTAGCAACACTCAACTAACACCACCCAGGACTGACTCAGGTAAGTGTTGTACCAGCAACACTCAACTAACACCACCCAGGACTGACTCAGGTAAGTGTTGTACCAGTAACACTCAACTAACACCACCCAGGACTGAGTGACTCAGGTAAGTGTTGTACCAGCAACACTCAACTAACACCACCCAGGACTGAGTGACTCAGGTAAGTGTTGTACCAGCAACACTCAACTAACACCATCCAGGACTGACTCAGGTAAGTGTTGTACCAGCAACACTCAACTAACACCACCCAGGACTGAGTGACTCAGGTAAGTGTTGTACTAGCAACACTCAACTAACACCACCCAGGACTGAGTGACTCAGGTAAGTGTTGTACCAGCAACACTCAACTAACACCACCCAGGACTGAGTGACTCAGGTAAGTGTTGTACCAGCAACACTCAACTAACACCATCCAGGACTGATTGACTCAGGTAAGTGTTGTACTAGCAACACTCAACTAACACCATCCAGGACTGAGTGACTCAGGTAAGTGTTGTACCAGCAACACTCAACTAACACCACCCAGGACTGACTCAGGTAAGTGTTGTACTAGCAACACTCAACTAACACCACCCAGGACTGACTCAGGTAAGTGTTGTACCAGCAACACTCAACTAACACCATCCAGGACTGACTCAGGTAAGTGTTGTACCAGCAACACTCAACTAACACCACCCAGGACTGACTCAGGTAAGTGTTGTACCAGCAACACTCAACTAACACCATCCAGGACTGAGTGACTCAGGTAAGTGTTGTACCAGCAACACTCAACTAACACCACCCAGCACTGAGTGACTCAGGTAAGTGTTGTACCAGCAACACTCAACTAACACTACCCAGGACTGAGTGACTCAGGTAAGTGTTGTACCAGCAACACTCAACTAACACCACCCAGGACTGACTCAGGTAAGTGTTGTACCAGCAACACTCAACTAACACTACCCAGGACTGAGTGACTCAGGTAAGTGTTGTACCAGCAACACTCAACTAACACCACCCAGGACTGACTCAGGTAAGTGTTGTACCAGCAACACTCAACTAACACTACCCAGGACTGAGTGACTCAGGTAAGTGTTGTACCAGCAACACTCAACTAACACCACCCAGGACTGAGTGACTCAGGTAAGTGTTGTACCAGCAACACTCAACTAACACCACCCAGGACTGAGTGACTCAGGTAAGTGTTGTACCAGCAACACTCAACTAACACTACCCAGCACTGAGTGACTCAGGTAAGTGTTGTACCAGCAACACTCAACTAACACCACCCAGGACTGACTCAGGTAAGTGTTGTACCAGCAACACTCAACTAACACTACCCAGCACTGAGTGACTCAGGTAAGTGTTGTACCAGCAACACTCAACTAACACCACCCAGGACTGACTCAGGTAAGTGTTGTACTAGCAACACTCAACTAACACTACCCAGGACTGAGTGACTCAGGTAAGTGTTGTACCAGCAACACTCAACTAACACCATCCAGGACTGAGTGACTCAGGTAAGTGTTGTACCAGCAACACTCAACTAACACCACCCAGCACTGAGTGACTCAGGTAAGTGTTGTACCAGTAACACTCAACTAACACTACCCAGCACTGAGTGACTCAGGTAAGTGTTGTACCAGTAACACTCAACTAACACTACCCAGCACTGAGTGACTCAGGTAAGTGTTGTACCAGTAACACTCAACTAACACCACCCAGGACTGAGTGACTCAGGTAAGTGTTGTACCAGCAACACTCAACTAACACTACCCAGCACTGAGTGACTCAGGTAAGTGTTGTACCAGTAACACTCAACTAACACCATCCAGGACTGAGTGACTCAGGTAAGTGTTGTACCAGCAACACTCAACTAACACTACCCAGCACTGAGTGACTCAGGTAAGTGTTGTACCAGCAACACTCAACTAACACCACCCAGGACTGAGTGACTCAGGTAAGTGTTGTACCAGCAACACTCAACTAACACCACCCAGGACTGACTCAGGTAAGTGTTGTACCAGCAACACTCAACTAACACCATCCAGGACTGACTCAGGTAAGTGTTGTACCAGCAACACTCAACTAACACCATCCAGGACTGAGTGACTCAGGTAAGTGTTGTACCAGCAACACTCAACTAACACCACCCAGGACTGACTCAGGTAAGTGTTGTACCAGCAACACTCAACTAACACTACCCAGGACTGAGTGACTCAGGTAAGTGTTGTACCAGCAACACTCAACTAACACCATCCAGGACTGACTCAGGTAAGTGTTGTACCAGCAACACTCAACTAACACCATCCAGGACTGAGTGACTCAGGTAAGTGTTGTACCAGCAACACTCAACTAACACCATCCAGGACTGAGTGACTCAGGTAAGTGTTGTACCAGCAACACTCAACTAACACTACCCAGGACTGAGTGACTCAGGTAAGTGTTGTACCAGCAACACTCAACTAACACCACCCAGGACTGAGTGACTCAGGTAAGTGTTGTACCAGTAACACTCAACTAACACCACCCAGGACTGAGTGACTCAGGTAAGTGTTGTACCAGCAACACTCAACTAACACCACCCAGGACTGAGTGACTCAGGTAAGTGTTGTACTAGCAACACTCAACTAACACCACCCAGGACTGACTCAGGTAAGTGTTGTACCAGCAACACTCAACTAACACCACCCAGGACTGACTCAGGTAAGTGTTGTACCAGCAACACTCAACTAACACCATCCAGGACTGAGTGACTCAGGTAAGTGTTGTACCAGCAACACTCAACTAACACCACCCAGGACTGAGTGACTCAGGTAAGTGTTGTACTAGCAACACTCAACTAACACCACCCAGGACTGACTCAGGTAAGTGTTGTACCAGCAACACTCAACTAACACCATCCAGGACTGACTCAGGTAAGTGTTGTACCAGCAACACTCAACTAACACCACCCAGGACTGACTCAGGTAAGTGTTGTACTAGCAACACTCAACTAACACCACCCAGGACTGACTCAGGTAAGTGTTGTACTAGCAACACTCAACTAACACCACCCAGGACTGACTCAGGTAAGTGTTGTACTAGCAACACTCAACTAACACCACCCAGGACTGACTCAGGTAAGTGTTGTACCAGCAACACTCAACTAACACCATCCAGGACTGAAGTTTGTCTTGTATTATCAGGACAATAATATAGAAAGTTATGAATTAGCTTATTCACTTCCGTTCGTGGGAATCTCGAAACGAATCCCGGGGAATGGGAAGTGCTCAGGCTTGGTCCGAGGAAGGGGACCAGAGTTACAATTAACTGAATGACGGAGCGATCACCAGCATCAACAACATATAATAAATACACAAATACCCGCTTACGACGACGTTTCGGTCCGTCTTGGACCATTTACAAAGTTACACTAACACGAAAGATAGAGAGAGCCACCATATATAGGTTCGCCTACATATACTGGCTCTCTCTATCTTTCGTATTAATGTGCCTTTGTAAACAGTCCAACTCGGACCGCAACGTAGTCGTAATGTGCAGATTATTTCCAGGTTATTTATCTATTGTTCCAGTCACGGTTTTCTGCCTTTTAGTTTTTCTCTACATATATTAAAGCTCTGACGTCAGTTCAGGTGCTGAACTCTAGCCGTGACACTACGTCACTTTCTACAACTCTTCTGGGATTAATGAATCCTGTGATACTCCAATACTGAAACTATATACTGTGCCAAAACAAAAGCATTCACATTGCTAAACTCACAAACTAGTATTTAGTCACTTAGCCATAATACCAACTTACCTCATAATTTGTAATATTTTACAATTAAGAATAAAACTAAGTATGCCCGAAATGCCTAGCCATGCTAAGCGTTCTAGTGGTACACTCTGTAATCACAATTTTACTACATGTAAACCAAACAATAACCAAATTTCTGTAAACTCAGCATTGTAATCCTTATAGAGAATAAACTTTGAATTTGAATTTGAATTTGAATTAAAGTCCTTGACTTTCACATGACACTTAGTGGTGGGTCCGGGCGGATAACAACAGTGGTAACTGCGGCCATGCTTCTAAGAACCAGCACACACGTATGTTAATTCACGATGACAGGCGCTCCTGCCTCTTTTACCAAGAAGCTGCGAGATACAGGAAGCTGCGAGATACAGGAAGCTGCAAGATATGGGAAGCTGCGAGATACAGGAAGCTGCAAGATATGGGAAGCTGCGAGATACAGGAAGCTGCAAGATATGGGAAGCTGCGAGATACAGGAAGCTGCAAGATATGGGAAGCTGCGAGATACAGGAAGCTGCAAGATATGGGAAGCTGCGAGATACAGGAAGCTGCGAGATACCCACAACTAGAGCAAAAGTGATCAACCCGACTCATGGCTCCACTCTTGTCACTAGTGTACTAACCTAGAGTACGTATTACACTCTTGTCACTAGTGTACTAACCTAGAGTACGTATTACACTCTTGTCACAAGTGTACTAACCTAAAGTACTTATTATACTACTGTCACAAGTGTACTAACCTAGAGTACTTATTACACTACTGTCACAAGTGTACTAACCTAGAGTACTTATTACACTACTGTCACAAGTGTACTAACCTAGAGTACTTATTACACTCTTGTCACTAGTGTACTAACCTAGAGTACTTATTACACTACTGTCACAAGTGTACTAACCTAGAGTACTTATTACACTACTGTCACAAGTGTACTAACCTAGAGTACTTATTACACTACTGTCACAAGTGTATTAACCTAGAGTACTTATTACACTACTGTCACAAGTGTACTAACCTAGAGTACTTATTACACTCTTGTCACAAGTGTACTAACCTAGAGTACTTATTACACTACTGTCACAAGTGTACTAACCTAGAGTACTTATTACACTACTGTCACAAGTGTACTAACCTAGAGTACTTATTACACTACTGTCACAAGTGTATTAACCTAGAGTACTTATTACACTACTGTCACAAGTGTACTAACCTAGAGTACGTATTACACTCTTGTCACAAGTGTACTAACCTAAAGTACTTATTATACTACTGTCACAAGGTGTACTAACCTAGAGTACTTATTACACTCTTGCCACTAGTGTACTAACCTAGAGTACTTATTACACTACTGTCACAAGTGTACTAACCTAGAGTACTTATTACACTACTGTCACAAGTGTACTAACCTAGAGTACTTATTACACTACTGTCACAAGTGTACTAACCTAGAGTACTTATTACACTACTGTCACAAGTGTACTAACCTAGAGTACTTATTATATTACTACTGTACAAGTGTACTAACCTAGAGTACTTACTGTCACAATACTACCTAGAGTACTTATTACACTACTGTCACAAGTGTACTAACCTAGAGTACTTATTATACTACTGTTACAAGTGTACTAACCTAGAGTACTTATTATATTACTGTCGTAAGTGTACTAACCTAGAGTACTTATTATACTACTGTTACAAGTGTACTAACCTAGAGTACTTATTACTACTGTCACAAGTGTACTAACCTAGAGTACTTATTATATTACTCTTACAAGTGTACTAACCTAGAGTACTTATTACACTACTGTCACAAGTGTACTAACCTAGAGTACTTATTATATTACTCTTACAAGTGTACTAACCTAGAGTACTTATTACACTACTGTCACAAGTGCACTAACCTAGAGTACTTATTACACTACTGTCACAAGTGTACTAACCTAGAGTACTTATTATATTACTCTTACAAGTGTACTAACCTAGAGTACTTATTATACTACTGTTACAAGTGTACTAACCTAGAGTACTTATTACTACTGTCACAAGTGTACTAACCTAGAGTACTTATTACACTACTGTTACAAGTGTACTAACCTAGAGTACTTATTACTACTGTCACAAGTGTGCTAACCTAGAGTACTTATTATACTGTTACAAGTGTACTAACCTAGAGTACTTATTACTACTGTCACAAGTGTACTAACCTAGAGTACTTATTACACTACTGTCACAAGTGTACTAACCTAGAGTACTTATTATACTACTGTTACAAGTGTACTAACCTATAGTACTTATTATACTACTGTCACAAGTGTACTAACCTAGAGTACTTATTACACTACTGTTACAAGTGTACTAACCTAGAGTACTTATTACTACTGTCACAAGTGTGCTAACCTAGAGTACTTATTATACTGTTACAAGTGTACTAACCTAGAGTACTTATTATACTACTGTTACAAGTGTACTAACCTAGAGTACTTATTATACTACTGTTACAAGTGTACTAACCTAGAGTACTTATTATACTACTGTTACAAGTGTACTAACCTATAGTACTTATTATACTACTGTTACAAGTGTACTAACCTAGAGTACTTATTATATTACTGTCGTAAGTGTACTAACCTATAGTACTTATTACACTACTGTTACAAGTGTACTAACCTAGAGTACTTATTATATTACTGTCACAAGTGTGCTAACCTAGAGTACTTATTATACTATTGTTACAAGTGTACTAACCTAGAGTACTTATTATATTACTGTCACAAGTGTACTAACCTAGAGTACTTATTGTACTACTGTTACAAGTGTACTAACCTAGAGTATTTATTATACTACTGTTACAAGTGTACTAACCTAGAGTACTTATTACACTACTGTCACAAGTGTACTAACCTAGAGTACTTATTATATTACTGTCACAAGTGTGCTAACCTAGAGTACTTATTATACTATTGTTACAAGTGTACTAACCTAGAGTACTTATTATATTACTGTCACAAGTGTACTAACCTAGAGTACTTATTGTACTACTGTTACAAGTGTACTAACCTATTTATTATACTACTGTTACAAGTGTACCAACCTAGAGTACTTATTATACTACTGTTACAAGTGTACTAACCTAGAGTATTTATTATACTACTGTTACAAGTGTACTAACGTAGAGTACTTATTACTACTGTCACAAGTGTGCTAACCTAGAGTACTTATTATATTACTGTCACAAGTGTACTAACCTAGAGTACTTATTACTACTGTTACAAGTGTACTAACCTAGAGTACTTACTACACTACTGTCACAAGTGTACTAAACTCGAGTACTTATTACACTACTGTTACAAGTGTACTAACCTAGAGTACTTATTACTACTGTTACAAGTGTACTAACCTAGAGTACTTACTACACTACTGTTACAAGTGTACTAAACTCGAGTACTTATTACACTACTGTTACAAGTGTACTAACCTAGAGTACTTACTACACTACTGTCACAAGTGTACTAAACTCGAGTACTTATTACACTACTGTTACAAGTGTACTAACCTAGAGTACTTATCATCTCTTACTGTAAGTGATTTAACAATAAACGGTGACTCTCAGAGTGATAACTTCACGTTGACCATGAAGTGTGATCTTACAGTGTACTTGTCACTCTACTCCAACATCTGTTTGCTCATTACACTGCCAGATGCTCGCGACATTCCACAGCAATCTGCGTAACCTAATTGCACTCATTAAGTGTACTCACCTAGCTTTACGCACTAGCTGCACTCACCTCGCTGTACTCAAATGTATTCAACTATTTGGACTCAATCATTTGTGTTTACAAGGGTCGATTTACACTTCCTAGCACTGCCTCTGAACTGTCATCGACAAACTTTACTGCTCTGTGGCCTCCAGGATCCGCCCATATCTACTCTTCACCCTGTATATGATAACTGGCTTCATCACGTGTGAGTATGAATGCTGGTGTTGAGGCATCACCACTCCACACTCACCATCACCGGTAAGGTTCACTGCCACCAGCCACAGCCGACACCTTCAGTACCTACTCCATGCCAGTGAAAAATCAAAAATTGTCCAGGAAGCTCCAATGATGCCTCCTTTCTTTTCCCTGGAGAGGTGCACTGTCAACCTCTTGACGACACCAGCCACTACTTTACCACTGCCTGGAAGGGGCACAATATTTTCCACACCTTGCAGCCTTTTCATTCGCGGAAAATTCTAGCCACGGTTAAATTGTAATTTCGGGAGGAATACATAGTAATGACAGGCCTTTCCCGAGGAGTCTATTCACCTAGTTGTCTCCTAAAATAGATTATTCTCCTACAGATGTCACTCACAAGTCTTGAAGTATACACACACACACACACACACACACACACACACACACGCACACACACGCACACACACGCACACACACGCACATACACACACACACACATACACACACACATTTATATATATATATATATATATATATATATATATATATATATATATATATATATATATATATATATATATATATATATAACATTATCTGTGAGTCCACAGCAGGATTCTAACTTACACACTATGCGTCAAGGTGCGTAGTACTTGCGCCAGCTGAGGGAGTTTGAAAGAAGAAATATAATTTAAGTCCACTGGAGAAACAAAAACTTTAAGACATTTACTAAAGCATGTTTCAATGTTTCCGTGACAAAATCCATCACCGTCATCAGGAATCATTTCTGGAACATAACACGGTGATAACACCGTGTGTTATGCTCTGTTTAAAATTGAGTACATAGCCCAATAAGATAATGTTTATCTGCCGTACGTGGCAGACCCAAAGTAGCTAGGAATCATCTAGGGCACTCAGTTGAAAGTTAAGATAGCATCATGAGACGGACATCATCCAGCAGTCATCACAACTTAGCAAGTACACACACTCATACATGAAGGGTCACTGCCCCCGGCATGAGTCACGCTCACATAGGATCAAGGACTACAGAGAGTGTTGATCTCTCAGCGAGGAGCTGAAGCCAAGAAAGTCTTGTGCTCCCACCTCTGTCAACCGTGTTACATGTTCCTCATGATCCTGAAACACTACCTATGACTACCATGCTGTTAACGTGAGCAGGCTTCCTCATCTGGCTCCCACTGTCATTCATCTCAGTAAAAGTAATGTTTACAAAAGCCAAAATCGAATGTAACAGCCAAACAGGTTACCCTAGCGACCAGTTTCGAAATATATGATCACGAAGAAGGGAGGTTCCTACCCATCCCCTATCCCACCTTGCAAGCCACAAAGACTTGTTGGACACGTAATTATTTTCAGTGTATAAACTGTGTTAGCCTGAAGGTAAAGGCTTCGCCATTAGTGCTTGGGCACGTTCAGAGGCGAGGTTGTGTCCACTCTGTTGGAGTGTGAGGAGTGTTCCGTTACTTGCATTAACTGTGAGTGCCAGCTTATTATTAGCATTCCCAAGGGCATCGCTAATGCGGACACAGCACTTCACTCGTCCCCAAGTGATCCTCATGTGGAATATATAATATATGGAAAAATTGTGCCGCTCTTTATAAGACTGAGTTACCTCTCACCTCATACATTCTTCAGATCTTTCTCTGCCTCTCCTCTCCCTCTTTTTTCCTGCTCGCTGCCACTTTGTCATTTACACTCAACCAATCTGTCTTTCGTAAAGAGCAAATCATTTAATTTACTTAGCACTCTGACTCTCGTCCCCTGGTTACCTTTGTTCGGTCCTTCGACCTCTGCATCTGCTGCTCTTTGTCTCTACGTCTCTCTATTTTCTATTTTTTAAGGCTCTTGGGTTGTATAGCACTCTGGGGAAGGATGCAGTACCAGCCATCACTGCCATCCACCAGCAAGTAATCCTTCTTTCCCTTATATTACGGCCCAGGAACAAAGGCCTGTTATCCTGGGCGTAAAGGGGAGGAAGGAGCAGAACAAACACAGCTGAATGACTTTGAATTATATTTTCCTTCGCCAAGTGCGATTATAAGTATTTACAACTATGTACACTATATACAGTTGGAAATATATGTGTACAACACGGTAAACCAAGAGGCAAGGACACAGCCTGGAGACAGAATGAACAACCGTGTTCAACCAGCAGCTGGTGAAAATGACAAGGGTGAGAATGTGAGCGGTATCCACGTCACCTTCACAACTGCCAGATCCACAATATGACTGGCTGAACCTAGGAACTGATCTGACGATGGCTCGCTGGTTGCTGAGGCAGCCTATATGAGTGTGTTCACATGCTCCGAATAAAGGGTACATACTCTTTGCATGCAACACCTTACATATTTAGGCACTGCCCATCCCTGTCACAACCTCTCCCTAATACATTACTTCCTCTTTCCTTCCCTCACACAGACCTCCTTCTCTTCCCTCTAAAATTATAATTTTATTTCCCTTTCATCCACTTCTCCGTCACACTCCTAATACAATGCCTCCTCCCATCACACTCCCACTCCCATACAATGCTTCCTCCCATCACACTCCCATACAATGCCTCCTCCCATCACACTCCCATACAATGCTTCCTCCCATCACACTCCCATACAATGCCTCCTCCCATCACACTCCCATACAATGCCTCCTCCCATCACACTCCCATACAATGCCTCCTCCCATCACACTCCCATACAATGCCTCCTCCCATCACACTCCCATACAATGCCTCCTCCCATCACACTCCCATACAATGCCTCCTCCCATCACACTCCCATACAATGCCTCCTCCCATCACACTCCCATACAATGCCTCCTCCCATCACACTCCCATACAATGCCTCCTCCCATCACACTTCTTCACGTAATCATGAATGCAAAAGACGTAAATTAAACCTAGCAGAAAGTGGGTTATCTCTCACTAAGTCAAAAACACAGAACAATTTATCAAAATTCGAGGCTCACAACTTTTCATCCTTTTGCCAAATAAGAGAAATATTACCAGATAAAGAGGCAGAAATCCTTTAAGAGGAAGTTCCTGCAGGTGTCTGATCAGCCAGGTTGTGAAGGTTATGTATATAGAGGAGGTGTTGGCAACTACTGGGTTCTATCAGAGTGCTGAGGCTCGGGGAGTGCTATGTTGAGACCTTACACGTGCTCCCGTGTCACCTATCAAGCTTGCCCGTGTATCCTGACTCTCAAGCTCGTTCCTGCAAATTCCTTCACGTTCAGCTCTGCTGCTGGGTCAAGCCCTGGCTCTTTCTCTAAGACTAAGGACACTCCTCTCAAGATCTACTCTTCGTCTGTCCAGTCTTCCCCGCTCACCCCTTCTTGGGGTCTTACCTAGAATCTATCGTATCGTATCTTACCTTGTCCTGGGTAATGAATACACAATAAGGACACCCAACCTCAACACGCTGAATAACCAGGAGGAACCCAGGAGCTGGAGCTTTATACTCCAACGTACAGTAGAGCACACGCAGACACACGCAGACACACGCAGACACACGCAGACACACACACACACACACACACACACACACACACACACACACACACACACACACACACACACACACACACACACACACACACACACACACACACGACCCAGTATACACAAACACTTAACAACAATAAGTGACACTAAAGTATTAATGAGCCTCCAGTTGGTCATTACAGTTCTGGGTTAATGTTGACCTGAGGCTCATGACTTCTTGTAGGCAACACTGCCGCTCCATTCATTGTTACAATGTTCTCTTAACTCGGGGCAACCTGTAATTTACCTCTAGTCTGGTTCGAGAGTTGGTCTACTCCCACTGGCTGAGATTAAGTCTGAACATTTCTTGTGCTGGCTGACCCACAGGGGTTTAGCTCTTCGATTTAATGTGCAATAGCTTTTGCATATTAAAACAAGAATAGCAATGGTGTTGGTCGCTGTTTGAGCGTACCATCAGAGGAGTCAATACTTGACTTAAAGTGGACACACACTAAGGTAGACACACACTAAGGTGGACACACATTAAGGTGGACACACACTAAGGTAGACACATACTAAGGTAGACACACACTATGGTGGACACACACTAAGGTGGACACACTAAGGTGGACACACACTAAGGTGGACACACACTAAGGTGGACACACACTAAGGTGGACACACGCTAAGGTAGACACACACTAAGGTGGACACACACTAAGGTGGACACACACTAAGGTGGACACACACTAAGGTGGACACACACTAAGGTGGACACACACTATGGTGGACACACACTATGGTGGACACACACTAAGGTGTACACACACTAAGGTGGACACACACTAAGGTGGACACACACTAAGGTGGACACACACTAAGGTGGACACACACTAAGGTGTCGGACACACACTAAGGTGTCGGACACACACTAAGGTGTCGGACACACACTAAGGTGTCGGACACACACTAAGGTGTCGGACACACACAAAGGTGAACACACACACTAAGGTGAACACACACACTAGGGTGGACACACACACTAAGGTGGACACACACTATGGGGGACACACACTATGGGGGACACACACTATGGGGGACGCACACTAAGGTGAACACACACACTAAGGTGGACACACACACTAAGGTGGACACACACTATGGTGGACACACACTAAGGTAGACACACACTAAGGTAGACACATACTAAGGTAGACACACACTAAGGTGGACACACGCTAAGGTGGACACACACTAAGGTGGACATACACTAAGGTGGACACACACTAAGGTGGACACACACTAAGGTGGACACACACTAAGGTGGACACACACTAAGGTGTCGGACACACACTAAGGTGGACACACACTAAGGTGGACACACACTAAGGTGGACACACACTAAGGTGGACACACACTAAGGTGGACACACACTAAGGTAGACACACACTAAGGTGGACACACACTAAGGTGGACACACACTAAGGTGGACACACACTAAGGTGGACACACGCTAAGGTGGACACACACTAAGGTGGACACACACTAAGGTGGACACACACTAAGGTGTCGGACACACACTAAGGTTTCGGACACACACTAAGGTGTCGGACACACACTAAGGTGTCGGACACACACTAAGGTGTCGGACACACACTAAGGTGTCGGATACACACAAAGGTGAACACACACACTAAGGTGAACACACACACTAGGGTGGACACACACACTAAGGTGGACACACACTATGGGGGACACACACTATGGGGGACACACACTAAGGTGGACACACACACTAAGGTGGACACACACACTAAGGTGGACACGCACACTAAGGTGGACACACACACTAAGGTGGACACACACACTAAGGTGGACACACACACTAAGGTGGACACACACACTAAGGTGGACACACACTAAGGTGGACACACACAATATGGGGGACACACAATATGGGGGACACACAATATGGGGGACACACACTAAGGTGGACACACACTAAGGGGGACACACTAAGGGGGACACACTAAGGGGGACACACACTAAGGGGACACACACTAAGGGGGACACACACTAAGGGGGACACACACTAAGGGGGACGGACACTAAGGTAGACGGACACTAAGGTAGACGGACACTAAGGTAGACGGACACTAAGGTAGACGGACACTAAGGTAGACGGACACTAAGGTAGACGGACACTAAGGTAGACAGACACTAAGGTAGACAGACACTAAGGTAGACAAACACTAAAGTGAACAGACAATAAGGTAGACAGACACTAAGGTAAACATACACTAAGGTAGACAGACACTAAAGTGAACAGACACTAAGGTAGACAGACACTAAGATAGACAGACACTAAGGTAGACAGACACTAAGGTGGACAGACACTAAGGTGGACAGACACTAAGGTAGACGGGCGCTAAGGTAGACAGACACTAAGGTGGACACACACTAAGGTGGACAGACACTAAGGTGGACACACACTAAGGTGGACAGACACTAAGGTAGACGGGCGCTAAGGTAGACGGACACTAAGATGGACAGACACTAAGGTAGACGGACACTAAGGTAGACGGACACTAAGATGGACAGACACTAAGTTAGACAGACACAAAGGTAGACAGACACTGAGGTAGACAGATACCCGCTACCAGATGTGTGCTCACATATTATGCGCCACATATGGCACTCACACCACACCGTTTTGTACACCATGACAATACTGTGTCAACACGCGACCACCACACCAGACACTGCAAACATTACCAGTATAACACAAATAATCTTGCAAGAACCACATATCTGTAATGATCACATCTCTAGAATGACCTCTTCTCTACAACGGCGCTCCTTTATGCACAATTTATATACAGACATACCATCCTCAGGAGGTAACTACTCTCTGAACTAGCACCAGCAGCACGAGGTCGTTAAACTCACAACAGCAGCAGCAGCACCACTACCAGCAGCAGCAGCAGCAGCAGTTTGAAGTAACAGTGAGTGGGTCCTGGAGGGAGCCACGCCACTGTCAACATAAGAGTCTAAGGTCCGCTAGAGCGCTGAAGACGCTAGTGTCCTTACCGCACATTCCTACTCCACCTCTTACCTAGACCATACCTTGGCACGTCTCTAGCAGGTGTATACCATGGTACCTTCCCTCAACACGTCTCCAGCAGGTGTGTACCATGGTACCTTCCCTCGGCACGTCTATAACAGGTGTATACCATGGTACCTTCCCTCGGCACCTCTCCAACAGGTGTGTAGCATGGTGCCTTCCCTCAACACGTCTCCAGCAGGTGTGTACCACGGTACCTTCCTTCGACACGTCTCCAGAAGGTGTGTACCATGGTACCTTCCCTCAACACGTCTCCAGCAGGTGTGTACCATGGTACATTCCCTCGGCAAGTCTCCAACAGGTGTGTAGCATGGTACCTTCCCTCGGCACGTCTCCAACAGGTGTGTAGCATGGTGCCTTCCCTCGGCACGTCTCCAACAGGTGTATACCATGGTATCTTCCCTCGGTACGTCTCCAACAGGTCCGTACCATGGTACCTTCCGTCGGCACGTCTCCAGCAGGTGTGTACCATGGTACCTTCCCTCGGCACGTCTCCAACAGGTGTGTACCATGGTACCTTCCTTTGGCACGTCTCCAGCAGGTGTGTACCATGGTACCTTTTTTTGGCACGTTTCCAGCAGGTGTGTACCATGGTACCTTCCTTCGACACGTCTCCAGCAGGTGTGTACCATGGTACATTCCCTCTACGCGTCTCCAGCAGGTGTGTACCATGGTACATTCCCTCTACACGTCTCCAGCAGGTGTGTACCATGGTACATTTCGTCGACACGTCTCTAGCAGGTGTGTACCATGGTACCTTCCCTCAGCACGTCTCCAGCAGGCGTGTACCATAGTACTTTCCTTCGACACGTCTCCAGCAGGTGTGTACCATGGTACCTTCCCTCAACACGTCTCTAGCAGGTGTATACCATGGTACCTTCCCTCAACACGTCTCCAGCAGGTGTGTACCATGGTACATTCCCTCTACACGTCTCCAGCAGGTGTGTACCATGGTACATTCCTTCTACACGTCTCCAGCAGGTGTGTACCATGGTACCTTCCTTCGACACGTCTCCAACAGGTGTGTACCATGGTACATTCCCTCTACACGTCTCCAGCAGGTGTGTACCATGGTACATTCCCTCTACACGTCTCCAGCAGGTGTGTACCATGGTACCTTCCTCGACACGTCTCTAGCAGGTGTGTGTCTCAGGATGCCTCAGTTATCTTGCCAGAGGATAAACAAGTTAAGACAAGCTCCAACAAAGATGGATCTCAAGAACCACGTCACAAATATCAATATTTGAATAATTTAGAGAACGGCATGGCAGAGTGGGCATGACTGGTGGGTACGCCGTGGTCAGACCAATGTTAGAGGTGGATGCAAAGTGGGCATGACTGGTGGGTACGCCGTGGTCAGACCAATGTTAGAGGTGGATGCAAAGTGGGCATGACTGGTGGGTACGCAGTGGTCAGACCAATGTTAGAGGTGGATGCAAAGTGGGCATGACTGGTGGGTACGCAGTGGTCAGACCAATGTTAGAGGTGGATGCAAAGTGGGCATGACTGGTGGGTACGCCGTGGTCAGACCAATGTTAGAGGTGGATGCAAAGTGGGCATGACTGGTGGGTACGCCGTGGTCAGACCAATGTTAGAGGTGGATGCAAAGTGGGCATGACTGGTGGGTACGCCGTGGTCAGACCAATGTTAGAGGTGGATGCAAAGTGGGCATGACTGGTGGGTACGCCGTGGTCAGACCAATGTTAGAGGTGGATGCAGAGTGGGCATGACTGGTGGGTACGCCGTGGTCAGACCAATGTTAGAGGTGGATGCAAAGTGGGCATGACTGGTGGGTACGCCGTGGTCAGACCAATGTTAGAGGTGGATGCAAGTGGGCATGACTGGTGGGTACGCCGTGGTCAGACCAATGTTAGAGGTGGATGCAAAGTGGGCATGACTGGTGGGTACGCCGTGGTCAGACCAATGTTAGAGGTGGATGCAAAGTGGGCATGACTGGTGGGTACGCCGTGGTCAGACCAATGTTAGAGGTGGATGCAGAGTGGGCATGACTGGTGGGTACGCCGTGGTCAGACCAATGTTAGAGGTGGATGCAGAGTGGGCATGACTGGTGGGTACGCAGTGGTCAGACCAATGTTAGAGGTGGATGCAAAGTGGGCATGACTGGTGGGTACGCCGTGGTCAGACCAATGTTGGAGGTGGATGCAGAGTGGGCATGACTGGTGGGTACGCAGTGGTCAGACCAATGTTAGAGGTGGATGCAGAGTGGGCATGACTGGTGGGTACGCCGTGGTCAGACCAACGTTAGAGGTGGATGCAGAGTGGTGAGAGTGGTACTGTTATGGTAGCTGTGGTGAGAGTGATTGTAAAGGTGATGATGGAGATGAGGGTGACAGGTGTGGAGGCGACAGGTGTGGGGGTGAGACTTGTATTGGAAATGAACCACAAAAGAAATATTTCTTATCTCCAGCCTTACCCTCTCCCCATTACCCGTCCTCCTGTCTTTCCCCCTTTCTCTATCTCTTCCCCTACGACCACCTCACCCCTGCCCGGCCGCTACCCAGGGAGTCCGTCGGCATGATGACGAGGCACCGTTCCGTTACCCCGCTAAGAGAACACGCAACACACTGCTAACACTCCCATCGTACGCTACACATTACACGTGTTATGTATAGGTATGACTAGCAAGTATGAAACCTGGGAGGTGCTTATACTACCTGACTATAACCTGGGAGGTGCTTATACTACCTGACTATAACCTGGGAGGTACTTATACTACCTGACTATAACCTGGGAGGTACTTATACTACCTGACTATAACCTGGGAGGTGCTTATACTACCTGACTATAACCTGGGAGGTACTTATACTACCTGACTATAACCTGGGAGGTACTTATACTACCTGACTATAACCTGGGAGGTACTTATACTACCTGACTATAACCTGGGAGGTACTTATACTACATGACTATAACCTGGGAGGTACTTATACTACCTGACTATAACCTGGGAGGTACTTATACTACCTGACTATAACCTGGGAGGTGCTT
>NC_091304.1:33131567-33134067 GCF_038502225.1 Cherax quadricarinatus | reverse complement strand
GGAACAGGATGGGAGCGAGTACTGTGCCTTGTGAAACAGAGCTTGTCACAGTAGCCACCTCAGATTTACTGTTTACTACTACTCTTTGTGCTCTGTTTGTTAGGAAGTTACAGATCCATCTACCACGTTTTCCTGTTATTCCTTTATCACGCATTTTGTGTGCTATTACACCATGGTCACACTTGTTAAAGGCTTTGCAAAGACTGTGTATACTACATCTGCCTTTTCTTTGTCTTCTAGAGCATGGGTTTAGAGCAGGAGCGACCTGCTCTAAACCCATATTGCCCTGGGTTGTGTAATTGATGGGTATCTAGATGGGTGGCGATCTTGCTTCTTAGGACCCTTTCAAAGATTTTTATGATATGGGATGTTAGTGCTATCGGTCTGTAGTTCTTTGTTATTGCTTTACTGCCCCCTTTGTGGAGTGGGGCTATGTCTGTTGTTTTTAGTAACTGTGGGACGACCCCCGTGTGAATGCTCCCTCTCCATAGGATGGTAAAAGCTCGTGATAGGGGGCTTCTTGCAGTTCTTGATGAACAGGGAGTTCCACGAGTCTGGGTCTGGGGCAGAGTGCATGGGCATGTCATTTATTGCTTTTTCGAAGTCATTTGGCGTCAGGATAATACCGTGTAGGTTTGATTCTACCAAATTCTGCCTCGCTCATAAAAAAATTCATTTAGGTCTTCGACTCTCAGTCTGGTTAGAGGCTTACTAAAATCAGAGTCATAATGGGACTTGAGTAGCTCACTCATTTCCTTGCTGTCATCTGTGTAGGACCCATCTCGTGTGAGTAGGAGCCAAATACTGGGTGTTGTTCTCGACTTTGATTTGCCATAAGAAAAGAAATATTTTGGGTGCCTTTCAATTTCATTTATGGCTTTTAGTTCCACCTGTAAGAGAATCTTACAGGTGGATGTGTGGGGGGAGGGGGATGGATGGGTGTGAGGGGGATTGGTGGGAGAGGGGTGGATGGGTGTGAAAGGGAGGGGTGGATGGGAGGAGGATTGGTGGGCGGGAGGAGGACTGGTGGATATGTGGGTGGGAGGGAGGTGGGTGGGTGGGTGGGTGGGAGGGGGGTGGTGGAGGGGGGGGTGAGAGGAGAAGAGGGGGCTGGGTTGATGAGATTGGGCTGGCTTGGTTGGAGACAAGGGGGATGCCTTGGTGGGCGGGAAGGGGCAGGGATGGAGGGTGGGAAGGAACTGGGTTGGTGGGTGGGAAGGGGCTGGGTTGGTGGGTGAGAGGGGCTGGGATGGTGGGTGAGAAGGGGCTGGGTTGGTGGGTGGGAAGGGCCTGGGTTGGTGGGTGGGAAGTGGCTGGGTTTGTGGGTGGGAAGGGTTTGGGTTGGTGGGTGGGAAGGGGCTGGGTTGGTGGGTGGGAAGTGGCTGGGTTGGTGGGTGGGAAGTGGCTGGGTTGGTGGGTGGGAAGGGGCCGGGTTGGTGGGTGGGAAGTGGCTGGGTTGGTGGGTGGGAAGGGGCTGGGTTGGTGGGTGGGAAGTGGCTGAGTAGGTGGGTGGGAAGGGCCTGGGTTGGTGGGTGGGAAGGGGCTGGGTTGGTGGGTGGGAAGGGGCTGGGTTGGTGGATGGGAAGTGGCTGGGTTGGTGGGTGGGAAGTGGCTGGGTTGGTGGATGGGAAGGGGCCGGGTTGGTGGGTGGGAAGGGGCCGGGTTGGTGGGTGGGAAGTGGCTGGGTTGGTGGGTGGGAAGGGGCTGGGTTGGTGGGTGGGAAGGGGCTGGGTTGGTGGATGGGAAGTGGCTGGGTTGGTGGGTGGGAAGTGGCTGGGTTGGTGGGTGGGAAGGGGCCGGGGTGGTGGGTGTTAAGTGGCTGGGTTGGTGGGTGGGAAGGGGCTGGGTTGGTGGGTGGGAAGTGGCTGAGTAGGTGGGTGGGAAGGGCCTGGGTTGGTGGGTGGGAAGGGGCTGGGTTTGTGGGTGGGAAGGGGATGGGTTGGTGGATGGGAAGTGGCTGGGTTGGTGGGTGGGAAGGGGCTGGGTTGGTGGATGGGAAGTGGCTGGGTTGGTGGGTGGGAAGGGGCCGGGTTGGTGGGTGGGAAGTGGCTGGGTTGGTGGGTGGGGAGGGGCTGGGTTGGTGGGTGGGAAGGGGCTGGGTTGGAGGATGGGAAGTGGCTGGGTTGGTGGGTGGGAAGGGGCTGGGTTGGTGGGTGGGAAGGGGCCGGGTTGGTGGGTGGGAAGTGGCTGGGTGGGGGGGGGGTAAGGGGCTGGGTTGGTGGATGGGAAGTGGCTGGGTTGGTGGATGGGAAGGGGCTGGGTTGGTGGGTGGGAAGGGGCTGGGGGTGGATGGGAAGTGGCTGGGTTGGTGGGTGGGAAGGGGCTGGGTGGGAGAGTGGGTGGGAAGGGGCTGGGTGGGAGAGTGGGTGGGAAGGGGCTGGGTGGGAGAGTGGGTGGGAAGGGGCTGGGTGGGAGAGTGGGTGGTGGTGGTGGTGGTGATGGTGGTGGTGGTGATGGAGGTGGTGGTGCTGGTGATGGTGGTGGTGGTGGTGATGGTGGT
>NC_091304.1:33021567-33126567 GCF_038502225.1 Cherax quadricarinatus | reverse complement strand
TGGTGGTGGTGATAGTGGTGGTGGTGGTGGTGATAGTGGTGATAATGGTGGTGGTGATAATGGTGGTGATGGTGGTAATTGTGGTGGTGGTGGTAATGGTGGTGGTGATGGCGAGGGTTGTTGTGATGATGGTGGTGGTGTTCTTGATGATGGTGGTGATGGCGGCGATGGTGGTGATGATGGTGGTGGTGATGGTGATGGTGGTGGTGATGGTGGTGAAACAGGTACGTTGATGATGCCTTCACCATATGGAATGACATAGTAGCTTTGACACATTCTTTGAGAATCTTAACCATCTTGTTCCTTCTATACAGTTCAAAGTTGAAAGGGAAACAAACAATCAACTTCCATTCCTTGATGTTCTCATCACCAGAAATAACGATCAGGTTGAATTCTCAGTTTACGGGAAGCCCCCTCACACTGCCAACTATCTTCATTTCTACGGTCACCATTCAATCCAGATTAAGAAAAGAAACATCTCAAGCTTGTTCTTACGTACACTCGGGATATTCAGCCCTCTGCAAGTTGGACCAAGAAAAAAATCTTTAGAACATAATTCTCTAAATTACGATACCCTGACTGGTTTATTAAACAATCAGAAAAGAATGGAAACATCAACTATTACAAAACTTCAGTTCACAAAAACTGAACTCCATCTAGCAACTCTCATCTCATGACACTTTACAATAAATAACAAAAAAGGCACAATACCGTGACTGGAACGATACACAAATAACCCGCACAAAAAAGAGAGAAGCTTACGACGACGTTTCGGTCCGACTTGGACCATTGACAAAGTCACACTTTACAATCACGGTACATTCAATCGTCACAACAAAGTGATCAACATAATCACGTTCTATCCCAACAAACTAGTGAATCTCTTTTCCAAGAAACACAATAATCAGCAATGCAAGAAACACCAGGAGTTTACCCGATACCATGTAAAGACTGCAACCAAGCATACATAGGGCAGACAGGACAAACACTATTTACAAAGATCATTGAACACCAGAGGGCAATACGTTATCCATAAGATAATTCTGCCATTTTTTTAAACATATCGGCATCAACAATCACAATATTCATTGGGAAGCTGCCACCATCAAACGCAAATCACACTGCAGCTACAAACGCAAAATCATGAAATAAGCCTTGAGCTTACCACTACCACGAGTATCCTCGGATCATCAGCAACACCTAGTTCTGCTGGGAGCATGATTCTTGTAGGATCGTTGGTTAAGCGCTTCAGGCAAGCTTAAGGCAGTGTGAATGTTGTTCTGTATATATATATATATATATATATATATATATATATATATATATATATATATATATATATATATATATATATATATATATATATATATAGAGAGAGAGAGAGAGAGAGATCGCAGTCACCAGGACTTGATACTGCTACTGGGGACGGTCAAGATTCCCAGGCAGCGCTCTTATTCACTCAGCCACAAATGCCACATAAGCTGTGCAGCCTGGTTCACAAGCCACATTTCTTTCCCAGCCCGGGCACGTCAGTGAGCCTCAAGCATGGATTCAAGTTATTTCAATCTCCTCCTGTATGTTCTGACCTCTCAAGCGATTTTTATATCAGTACACCACGCAGAAACAAGCGGGTGTATATAGAGAATGATCGCAGTCAGCAGGACTCGATACTGCTGGGAAAGAAAAATGGCTTGTGAACCAGGCTGCCCAAATTATGTGGCATTCATGGCTGAGTAGATAAGAGTGCTGCCTGGGAATCTTGACCTTCCCCAGTAGCAGTATGAGTCCTGCTGACTGCGATCTTTCTCTGTATATACCCGCTTGTTTCTGATATATATATATATATATATATAGATATATATATATATATATATATATATATATATATATATATATATATATTATTATTATTATTATTATTATTATTATTATTATCACACTGGCCGATTCCCACCAAGGCAGGGTGGCCCGAAAAAGAAAAACTTTCACCATCATTCACTCCATCACTGTCTTGCCAGAAGGGTGCTTTACACTACAGTTTTTAAACTGCAACATTAACACCCCTCCTTCAGAGTGCAGGCACTGTACTTCCCATCTCCAGGACTCAAGTCCGGCCTGCCGGTTTCCCTGAACCCCTTCATAAATGTTACTTTGCTCACACTCCAACAGCACGTCAAGTATTAAAAACCATTTGTCTCCATTCACTCCTATCAAACACGCTCACGCATACCTGCTGGAAGTCCAAGCCCCTCGCACACAAAACCTCCTTTACCCCCTCTCTCCAACCTTTCCTAGGCCGACCCCTACCCCGCCTTCCTTCCACTACAGACTGATACACTCTTGAAGTCATTCTGTTTCGCTCCATTCTCTCTACATGTCCGAACCACCTCAACAACGCTTCCTCAGCCCTCTGGACGAATTCTCTGCATAATATTCACACCACACATTGCCCTCAGACATACATATATATATATATATATATATATATATATATATATATATATATATATATATATATATATATATATATATATATATATATATGTCGTGCCGAATATGTAAAACTGGTCAATTAGCAAGAACTCATTTAAAATTAAGTCCTATCTAAAATTTTCTCTTATACGTTTAAAGATATATATTTTTCATTAATGTTAATGTAAAAATTTTTAATTTTGCAACAAAAGAATCTTATAAAACTTACCTAACCTTATTATAACAAGAGCAATTTATTTTAGCCTAACCCAGTTAAATACATTTTAGTTTTCTTTACTATAATTTAATACTAAACAAACACAATGAAATATATTTTTTTCGTTAGGTTCAGAATGATTTTGGCGAAATTATTGCATACACAAATTTTCGTTTGTCCTATATGGCAAGATGAGCGTTGCTATTTAAGCCAAGATCGCAAGTTCTGCCTATTCGGCACGACATATATATATATATATATATATATTTCTTTCTTTCAACACACCGGCAGTATCCCACCGAGGCGGGGTGGCCCAAAAGGAAAAACGAAAGTTTTTCCTTTTACATTTAGTAATATATACAGGAGAAGAGGTTACTAACCCCTTGCTCCCTGCATTTTAATCGCCTCTTACAACACGCATGGCTTACGGAGGAAGAATTCTGTTCCACTTCCCCATGGAGGTAAGAGGAAATAAACAAGAACTAGAAAGAAAATAGTGTAAGTAGAAGTAGCAAGACATACCTGAAATCTTGCATGTTTATGAGAGAAAAAAGGACACCAGCAATCCTACCATCATGTAAAACAATTACAGGTTTTCGTTGTACACTCACTTGGCAGGACAGTAGTACCTCCCTGGGCGGTTGCTGTCTACCAACCTACTACCTAGGGTCTCTATCTATATATATATATATATATATATATATATATATATATATAATATATATATATGTCGTGCCGAATAGGCAAAACTTGCGATCTTGGCTTAAATAACAACGCTCATCTTGCCATATAGGACAAGCGAAAATTTGTGTATGCAATAATTTCGCCAAAATCATTCTGAACCTAACGAAAAAAATATATTTCACTGTGTTTAGTATTAAATTATTGTAAACAAATCTAAAATATATTTAGTTGAGTTGGGCTAAAATAAATTGTTCTTGTTACAATAAGGTTAGGTAAGTTTTCTAAGATACTTTTGGAGCAAAATTAAAAAAAATTACATTAACATTAAAGAAAAAAATATATCTTTAAATGTATAAGAGAAAATTTTAGAAACGACTTAATTTTAAATGAGTTCTTGCTAATGGACCAGTTTTACATATTCGGCACGACATATATATATATATATATATATATATATATATATATATATATATATATATATATATATATATATATATATATATATATATACATATATAAATATATTTTATTATTATTTATTATCACACTGGCCGATTCCCACCAAGGCAGGGTGGCCCGAAAAAGAAAAACTTTCACCATCATTCACTCCATCACTGTCTTGCCAGAAGGGTGCTTTACACTACAGTTTTTAAACTGCAACATTAACACCCCTCCTTCAGAGTGCAGGCACTGTACTTCCCATCTCCAGGACTCAAGTCCAGCCTGCCGGTTTCCCTGAACCCCTTCATAAATGTTACTTTGCTCACACTCCAACAGCACGTCAAGTATTAAAAACCATTTGTCTCCATTCACTCCTATCAAACACGCTCACGCATGCCTGCTGGAAGTCCAAGCCCCTCGCACACAAAACCTCCTTTACCCCCTCCCTCCAACCTTTCGTAGGCCGACCCCTACCCCGCCTTCCTTCCACTACAGACTGATACACTCTTGAAGTCATTCTGTTTCGCTCCATTCTCTCTACATGTCCGAACCACCTCAACAACCCTTCCTCAGCCCTCTGGACAACAGTTTTGGTAATCCCGCACCTCCTCCTAACTTCCAAACTACAAATTCTCTGCATTATATTCACACCACACATTGCCCTCAGACATGACATCTCCACTGCCTCCAGCCTTCTCCTCGCTGCAACATTCATCACCCACGCTTCACACCCATATAAGAGCGTTGGTAAAACTATACTCTCATACATTCCCCTCTTTGCCTCCAAGGACAAAGTTCTTTGTCTCCACAGACTCCTAAGTGTACCACTCACTCTTTTTCCCTCATCAATTCTATGATTCACCTCATCTTTCATAGACCCATCCGCTGACACGTCCACTCCCAAATATCTGAATACGTTCACCTCCTCCATACTCTCTCCCTCCAATCTGATATCCAATCTTTCATCACCTAATCTTTTTGTTATCCTCATAACCTTACTCTTTCCTGTATTCACCTTTAATTTTCTTCTTTTGCACACCCTACCAAATTCATCCACCAATCTCTGCAACTTCTCTTCAGAATCTCCCAAGAGCACAGTGTCATCAGCAAAGAGCAGCTGTGACAACTCCCACTTTGTGTGCGATTCTTTATCTTTTAACTCCACGCCTCTTGCCAAGACCCTCGCATTTACTTCTCTTACAACCCCATCTATAAATATATTAAACAACCACGGTGACATCACACATCCTTGTCTAAGGCCTACTTTTACTGGGAAAAAATTTCCCTCTTTCCTACATACTCTAACTTGAGCCTCACTATCCTCGTAAAAACTCTTCACTGCTTTCAGTAACCTACCTCCTACACCATACACTTGCAACATCTGCCACATTGCCCCCCTATCCACCCTGTCATACGCCTTTTCCAAATCCATAAATGCCACAAAGACCTCTTTAGCCTTATCTAAATACTGTTCATTTATATGTTTCACTGTAAACACCTGGTCCACACACCCCCTACCTTTCCTAAAGCCTCCTTGTTCATCTGCTATCCTATTCTCCGTCTTACTCTTAATTCTTTCAATTATAACTCTACCATACACTTTACCAGGTATACTCAACAAACTTATCCCCCTATAATTTTTGCACTCTCTTTTATCCCCTTTGCCTTTATACAAAGGAACTATGCATGCTCTCTGCCAATCCCTAGGTACCTTACCCTCTTCCATACATTTATTAAATAATTGCACCAACCACTCCAAAACTATATCCCCACCTGCTTTTAACATTTCTATCTTTATCCCATCAATCCCGGCTGCCTTACCCCCTTTCATTTTACCTACTGCCTCACGAACTTCCCCCACACTCACAACTGGCTCTTCCTCACTCCTACAAGATGTTGTTCCTCCTTGCCCTATACACGAAATCACAGCTTCCCTATCTTCATCAACATTTAACAATTCCTCAAATTATTCCCTCCATCTTCCCAATACCTCTAACTCTCCATTTAATAACTCTCCTCTCCTATTTTTAACTGACAAATCCATTTGTTCTCTAGGCTTTCTTAACTTGTTAATCTCACTCCAAAACTTTTTCTTATTTTCAACAAAATTTGTTGATAACATCTCACCCACTCTCTCATTTGCTCTCTTTTTACATTGCTTCACCACTCTCTTAACCTCTCTCTTTTTCTCCATATACTCTTCCCTCCTTGCATCACTTCTACTTTGTAAAAACTTCTCATATGCTAACTTTTTCTCCCTTACTACTCTCTTTACATCATCATTCCACCAATTCCACCAATATATATATATATATATATATATATATATATATATATATATATATATATATATATATATATATATAGATATATATATATTATTTATTAACACATCGGCCGTTTCCCACCAAGGCAGGGTGGCCCGAAAAAGAAAAACCTTCACCATCATTCACTCCATCACTGACTTGTCAGACGGGTGCTTACACTACAGTTACAAAACTACAACATTAACACTCGTCCTTCAGAGTGTAGACACTGTACTTCCCATCTCCAGGACTCAAGTTCGGTCTGCCAGTTTCCCTGAATTCCTTCATAAATATTACCTTGCTCACACAACAACAGCACGTCAAGTCCTAAAAACAATTTGTCTCCATTCGCTCCTGTCTAACACGCTCACGCACGCTTGCTGGAAGTCCAAGCCCCTCGCACACAAAACCTCCTTTACCACCTCCCTCCAACCTCTCCTAGGCCAACCTCTACCCTGCCTTACCTCCACTACAGATTTATACACTCTTGAAGTCATTCTATTTAGTTCTATCCTCTCTACATCTCAGAACCACCTCAACAACCCCACCCCAGCCTTCTGGACAAAGTTTTGGTAATCCTGTACCTCTTCCTAATTTCCAAACTACGAATTCTCAGCATTATATTCACACCACACATTGCCTTCAGACACGACATCTCCACTGCAACATTCATTATCCATGTTTCGCACCCATATAAGAGCGTTGATATAACTATACTCTTTGCTTCCACGGATAAAGTTCTTTGTCTCCACAGACTCCTCAGTGCACCACTCACCTTTTTCCCCTCATCAATTCTATGATTCACCTCATCTTTCATAGACCCATCTGCTGACATGTCCACTCCCAAATATCTGAATACGTTCACCTCCTCCATACTCTCTCCCTCCAATCTGATATCCAGTCTTTCGTTACCTAAATATTTTGTTATCCTCATCACCTTACTCTTTCCTATATTCACTTTTATGTTCCTTCCTTTACATATCCTACCAAACTCGTCCAATAACCTCTGCAACTTCTCTTCAGAATCTCCCAAAAGTACAGTGTCATCAGCAAAGAGCAACTGTCACATCTCCCACTTTGTGTTCTTGCCAACACCCGAGCATTCACTTCTCTTACAACTCCAACTATAAATATATTGAACATCCACGACAATATCACACATCCTTGTCAAAGGCCTACTTTTACTGGGAATTAATCTCCCTCTCTCCTACATACTCTAACCTGAGTCTCACTATCCTCGTAAAAACTCTTCGCTGTTTTCAGTAACCTACATCCTATTCCATATATTTAAACATCTGCTACACTGCTTTCCTATCCACCCTATCATACACCTTTTCCAAATTCATAAATGCCAAAAAAAACTTTTTACCCTTATCCAAATACTGTTCACCTACCTACCCCCTACCCTTCCTAAAGCCTCATTGTTCATCTGCTATCCTGCTCTCCTTCTTACTCTTAATTCTTTCAATAATAACTCTACCATACACTTTACAAGGTATACTCAACAGGCTTATTCCCTTTTAATTTTTACACTCTCTTTTGTCCCCTTTGCCTTTATACAAAGGAACTATGCATGCTCTCTGCCAATTCCTACCAACCTTACCCTCTTCCATACATTTATTAAATAAAAGAACTAACCATTCCAAAATTATATCCTCCCTGTCTTTTTCCCATCAATCCCAGCTGCTTTACCCCCTTTCATTCTACCCACTGCCTCATGCACTTTCCCCCCCCCACTCACAACTGGCTCTTCCTCACTCCTACAAGATGTTATTCCTCCTTGCCCTAAACACGAAATCACAGCTTTCCTATTCTCGTCAACATTGAACAATTCCTCAAAATATTCCCCCCATCTTCCCGATGCCTCCAACTCTCCATCTAACAACTTCCCTCTCTTATCTTTAACTCTCAAATCTACTCATTCCGTAGGCTTCCTCAAATTATTTATCTCACTCCAAACTTTTTTCATATTTTCAACAAAATTTGTTGATATCTAACTCACTTACTCATTTGCTCTCTTTCTACATTCCTTCATCACCCTCTCAATCTCTCTTTTTGTCTCCATATATTCCTCGCTCCTTGTATCACTTCTACTTTGTAAAAATCTCTCATATGCTAACTTTTTCCTCTCTTACTATTCTCTTCACCTCATCATTCCACTAATCGCTTTCTTCCCTCCTGCACCCACTTTCCGGTAACCACAAACTTCTGATGAACACTCTAATATATATATATATATATATATATATATATATATATATATATATATATATATATATATATATATATATGAGAGAGAGAGAGAGAGAAAGAGAGGTGAGCTGGATTCGAACCCATGTTAGCAGCTGTCCACGAGTGTGGCTTTGCTCCCAACCTGACGCCTTAAACCACTCAGCAGGCATCTGTCGCTGAGTGGTTTAAGGCATCAGAATGGGAGCTAAGCCACATTCGTGGACAGCTGTCAACTTGGGTTCGAATCCTGCTGGCTGCTTTAAGATTTATAAGGGGAGGTGGGGTGTGAGAAGTTGGTGGTGTGCACCACCTTGGTCCAGGCTGGTGGTGTCCACCACTCTGGGCCAGGCTGGTGGTGTGCACCACCCTGACCCAGGCTAGTGGTGTGCACCACCGTGGACCAGGCTGGTGGTGTGCATTACCCTGGGCCAGGCTGGTGTGCACCACCCTGGGCCAGGCTGTTGGTGTGCACCACCCTGGGCCAGACTGGTGGTGTGCACCAACCTGGGCCAGGCTTGTGGTGTGCACCACCCTGGACCCGCCATAACGGTAAGCACTTGGGAGAGGGGGTAGGACGGGGATGGGGGTCGCTTACACCCGGAGATGACTGCCCTGGGGAACCCCAGTCAGCACAACCCTTTCCCTGCCTCTGGTACAGGCCCGGTGTGAGCACTTATGGGTGGTTACTGGGTACTGTGCTGTTGGGTAACCTGATACCTGAAGGACGTTTCCGGGGGTTAGTGCCTCCGCAGATCGGTCCCAGACCAGACCTCTTAGAAGATCATAGCATGACCAATCAGGTTATTACTACTGGACGCAAGCAGTCCAACGTACGAACCACATCCCAGCTAGTCGAGCACTGATCTGAGGAACATGTATAATTTTCCTCTTGAAAACCGCAGTGTTTATTGGTAATTTCCCGTATGCATGGAGGGAGGGCGTTAGACTCGGGGGACCTCTGACACTCCCCGAGTTGTCTCTTCGAGTACTCGTCGCGCCCCTGCTAATTTAGTTGATGTATTTTGTACCGTCTGCTAAGGCTCTCGTCGTCACACGCAGTGATTGCGCTGTTCAGATTTGGAACTAATCCCTCCAGAATTTTCCACGTGTATATTATGGTGCACCTTCGTAGCCTACTTTCCAAGGAAAACAGTTGAAAGACACTCAAGCGTTCACAGTAATTCAGATTCCTGATTGAGCGTATACGAGCAGTGAAAGTTGTCTACATATTCCAGCTGAGGAATCTCTCCTGCCTTGACGGACCGTCAATATACAACAGTATTCCAGCCTGGAGAGAACAACTGACTGTCTTGTCAGATGTGAGCTGACATCAGTTCCACTGATACTCTGAATTCATCCCCTCCCCTCCACAGTGTAGGCTCTGTACTTCCCACCTCCAGGACTCACCGCCTACCTTTATCTTCCTCATCTATTCTAAGATTAACCTTGACTTTCACAGACTCATCTGGCGACAAGTCCAGTCCCTTCCATCTGACATCCAGTATTTCAATAATTCAAACCTTTTGGTTGCGCAATAATTTATTTAGAGACTATAGCAGCTAACTTCACTGTCTGCCTTCATCACCTTGCTCATATTTATGATAATTTTTAATTTCTTTGTTTTACATACCCTCCCAAACTTGCCCACCAACCTCTGTATCTTTTCTTCAGAACCTTCCAAAACAACTGTCATCGGTAAACAGCAACTATGACAATTCTCATTATCTATGAGAATCATTATCTTTCAGTCCCACACCTTACCTCAGGTTTACAACTCCATCTCTAAATATATTAAACAGAGCTGTTTTACTGGAAAGTAGATCCCATCTCTCCCACACACCCTAAACTGAGTCTCATTCTCTACATAAAACTCTTCACCGTACAGCTGCAACATCTGCCTCATACACTTTTCCTATATCTATAAGTACGACAAACAGTTCTTTACAATTATCTAAATATTGTTCACTTATATGCTTTATTGTAAACACTTGGCCTACACATACCCTTCCTTTCCTAAATCAATAATAATTCTGGTAGATAAGACACATAGGCAACATTTAGGCAACTTTATTCCGAAACGTTTTGCCTACACAGTAGGCTTCTTCAGTAGAGTACAGAAAGTAGGCAGGAGCAGTAGAGATGTGAAGACGATGTAATCAGTCCATCACCCTTGAAGTCGTAGATTTGAGGTTGTCAGTCCCTCAGCCTGGAGAAGTTCTGTTCCAAAGTCTGGAACTAACTGAAGATCAAGCGACAGTGTTGAGACTTAAGTACTGTCGGAAAGTGAGGTGCAGAATAGTAGTAGTGAGATTGTAGCCACTGAGAGGTCATGTCCCTCTCTGCTCCTGCCTACTTTCTGCACTCGACTGAAGAAGCCTACTGTGTAGGCGAAACGTTTCGGAATAAAGTTGCCTAAATGTTGCCTATGTGTCTATCTACCAACCTTTCGGTATTGTATACCATTTGATAATCAATAATAATTCTATTGGTATCCTTAACAAGCTTCTTTTCCTATATTTTTTACATTTTTTATATTATAGTAAATGAGGGTGAATATTTCATACAATGTGATGAGTAAGACAAGAAACACTCGAGTGTCTTCCCTTCATGGAGAAGGGCGAGGAAAGAAGCTGAAGGAAGAGAAACCAGAAAAGAGGCAAGAACAGGGGGATGATGAGGTAAACAACGCAACTCACAACACAATACGGTAGCAGGGGAAGCAAATTAGCGCCAATGCATCACACAAGTAGACTTTTTTGGGCCTAGTTCTTAGGCCTTTGGTGTATCCACATGATCTTGCGCTACCGTGCACAAGATGGATATGGGGTGCACAATAAACTAGCCACTTCGGTGGCAATATCTAATCTATAATATGTAAAGCGGATTCAAGGAAAAACACAAGCGCAGAATAAGCTATTAGTTTGACAATTTTTCGGTCTGTGTAGAGCTTTATAAAGGCAAACATTGTCTTGATAAAGGTCTACACAGAGTGAAACTTTGGCACATTAAAAGTTTGCTCTGCACCTTCAATATTGTTGGCAGTAAGACTGTTCCAATTCCAGCCAGGGAGTACGAGTATAGCATCCTGGGATCACCTTTGTACCAAGTCCAGCGTTTTGCATGTCGTCCTGAGATAACTTTTGTACCAGTCCAGCGTTCTTCTATAACGTCCTGGGGTCAGGATGCCAATGCTAAAACTTCTTTTTTCATTAACAATGAGCTATACTTCATCGTTATTGTTAATAACATTAACCTGAGCCCCACGAACATATGTGTTACTGGACATGTGGCCCACTGCTGAAGGAACCTGAACGGTCCTGCTCAAGAGGGTTCCCATACTTTGACCACTAAGCCCACACACACTCAGATTACTAAGATCACACACTCAGAATACTAAGTCCATCACGAATAAGTCAGTGATCGAAGTTGCTATGGCCCGCAATACGATAGCAGCCACTCCACCTTCACGTGTTCCTTTCATTTACCAACTTGCCTAAGCCAGGTAATAGGGCTGGCATCAATCCAAACTTGCACGCGACAATCACTCCTTATGAAAGCGAAAGACTCGGCAGACGATGCAACATCCCCCAATGAAGAGTAAGGGTGCAACTAGTACCATAAGAGACAACACAATAAGTGTCAGGGGCCCTAGACTGTTCAAATGCTTCCCAGTATACATAAGGGGGATTACCACTAGACACCTGGCTGTCTTCAAGAAGGCGCTGGACAAGCACCTAAAGTCAGAACCTGACCAGCCGGGCTGTCGTTCGTACGTCGGTTTGCGTGCGGCCAGCAGTAACAACCTGGTTGCTCAGGCCCTGATCCACCATGAGGCCTGGTTATGGACCGGGCCGCAGTGGCGTTGGCTCCCGAAACCCTCTCCAGGTATACTCACGGGGCCCTCACATGAGCAACACCAGTGCCACGGGGCCCTCACATGAGCAACACCAGTGCCACGGGGCCCTCACATGAACAACACCAGTGTCACGGGGCCCTCACATAAACAACACTAGTGTCATTGGGACCTCACATGAACAACACCAGTGTCACTGGGCCCTCACATGAACAACACCATTGTCACTGGGCCCTCACATGAACAACATCAGTGTCACTGGGTCCTCACATGAACACTGTTACAAAAAACGCGATTCTAAAAGCTTAGAAATCTCCAGTGAATACTAGAAAGGACTGCCCTTCTAGCATCCAGCCTGTTACTGGGTTTTCGTAACAAGTAGTCAGTATCCTTGTCCAATTATCCATTAGAATTCAGTATGATTCAACAGTGCTTCAAGATTACAACTGGTAGGCTACTAACTAGAGAAATTAAAATTTAATAAATTTATTAAGTCTAGAGGTATATTATCAAATTAAATTAAATTAAATTAATCACAGTAATCAAAATAATATCACTTCTCTCGAGTACAATATTATTGTGCTGAAAGCACATATCACATTTATAATTCTTATGTACCGTCTGGTACATTAACATTTAATAAGATATTACAAATATGTACAAGTGTGTATGTATGTGTGTAAGTGCTCTAAGTAGTTCGCTATGTCTCACAACTCGACTAGACTTAAACAAGTGACTGACAAAGTCCTCAAATAAACTAACTTCTTGAGCGACTGGCAACCAGAACAGTCTGCTTGAACAAAAACTAATGCTAAGCCCAACAGCAATACAACAAGCAACTGCGACACAGAATCAGGAACAAGGAGATAATATAATGACACTAAGTAGAGACCATCTGCAGATCCTCCACAAGAGTCACAAAACTCCCATACTACTGAATCTAAGTTCAGCATTTGGGGAGGTGAGGACCCCCCCCGATCACGTGATAGTCGGACAGCTGCACCAGAAACAAAGCTGGGAGAGTAAAACAAAGAGCATAAACAAAAGACAACAAGACTTTAACTGAGCAACTATTGAATCCTACCAAAACATAAAGCAAATAATAATATAAAACAATAAATTTTCATTTAGTTTTTCCAAAATAACAATATAAAATTATATGAAAATAAATTATAATACAATTTAAAATTTCAGCCCATTCAGGTTGAAATAAAAACCAGGTCATTTTCACATGAACAAATTAGTGTACGCCCTTTTCATAACAAAATACTGGGCCCCCAACAAAACACTATTTTTGGGGCCCCCCATGAAAAAAAAAATGGGGTCCAGAAAACACCCAGGGATTTTTTCCCACATGAACAAACCAGTGTCATTTTCCCTGAAAAACAGTGTCACTGGGCCCCCAATGAACAAACCAGTTCATATAAGAAAACACAGTGTCACTGGGCCCCCACATGAACAACACCAGTGTCACGGGTTTAATGAACAACACCAGGGCACTGTGCCCCCACAGAACAACAAGTGTCACGGGGGCCCCCCCATGAACAACACTAGTGTCACTGGCCCTTTACATGAACAAACAGTGTCACTGGGCCTAAAAAAACAAATATTTCAAATTTTAATAAAACACCCGGGCAGGGCCCCCCATGAACAACCCAGGCATCTCACATGAAAAAACCGGTCACCCCTCACATAACAAAATGCAGGGCCCCCATGAACAAACTGTTTCATGGGGCCCCACATGAACAACAGTAGTCTGGGCCTCATGAAAAACTTAGGGGCACGGGGCCCGATGAAAACACAGGCCCTGGGCCTCAAGAACAACACCAGTGTTATGGGCCCCACATGAAAACACCGGGGCACTGGGCCCCACATGAACAAAATTGGTCACTGGGCCCCCCCAAAAACACCATTATGGGGCCCCCACATGAAACCGGTACTGGGCCCTTTTAACAAACCAGTGTCACTGGGCCCTCAGAACAACACCCCATTCACATGAAAAAATTTTTTCCTGGGCCCTCACATGAACAAACAGTGTCACTGGGGCCCCTCAGAACAAAACTAGGCACTCCCCCACATGAAAAAAAAAGGTCACTGGGCCTAATGAAAAAAAGGCAGGGGGCCCCAAAGAAAAACTTTTGGTTATGGGCTCAAAGAAAAATAGTGTCACTGGGCCCCCATGAACAAACCCCGTGTCACTGGGCCTCACATGAAAAAATATTTCATTTCCCCCCATGAAATAGTGTCACGGCCCTCCCTGAAAAACACCCGGCACCCCCACGGGAAAAACCAGGCACTGGGCCTCACGTAACAAAACCCGGCACTGGGCCCTCACGGGAAAACACCAGTGTCACTGGGCCCCCACATGAACAACACCAGTGTCACTGGGCCCCCTTAAAACACCGTGTCACTGGGCCTCCCGAAAACACCAGTGCACTGGGCCCCCACGGGGAAAACACCAGTGTCACTGGGCCCCCACGGAAAAAAACCAGTGTCACTGGGGCCCTACATAAAACAAGTGTCCCGGGCCCCAATGAACAACACCAGTGTCACTGGGCCCTCAATCAACACCAGTGCACTGCCTCCCTGAACAACAATGTCACTGGGCCCTACGGGAAAACAAACCCCACTGGGCCCCCACGTGAAAACACGGCCGGGGCCCCCATGAACAAACCCAAAGGGGCCCATGAACAACACCAGTGTCACTGGGCCCCCAATGAAAAACCAGGCACCCCTCACATGAACAAAACTAGTGTCACTGGGCCTCACAAAAACCTGTCATGGGGCCCATAATGAACAAATATGCACTGGGCCTCACATGAACAAAAAAGTGTCACTGGGCCCCCACAGAAAACACAGTGTCACTGGGCCTCACAGAACAAAATTACTGGGGCCCAACAAAAACATAGGTTACGGGGGCCCCACATGAAAAAACAGGGACTGGGCCTCACATAAAAACCAGTTACGGGCCTCACAGAACAACACCCGTGTCACGGGCCTCAGTGAAAAACCCCTGTCACTGGGCCCCCACGTAACAAACCATTACTGGGCCTCAATGAACAACAGTGTTATCCCCACATGAAAACCCTGTCACTGCCCCCCACATGAACAACACCAGTGTTACTGGGTCCTCACATCAGTGTCACTGGGCCCTCACATGAACAACACCAGTGTCACTGGGCCCTCACATGAACAACACCAGTGTCACTGGGCCCTCACATGAACAACACCAGTGTCACTGGGCCCTCACATGAACAACACCAGTGTCACTGGGCCCTCACATGAACAACACCAGTGTCACTGGGCCCTCACATGAACAACACCAGTGTTACTGGGTCCTCACATGAACAACACCAGTGTCACTGGGTCCTCACATGAACAACACCAGTGTCACTGGGTCCTCACATGAACAATATATATATATATATATATATATATATATATATATATATATATATATATATATATATATATATATATATAAAGTAAGAATGCTGGAACTAATGGTAAATAAGAAAGATAAACACAAGTGGAAATGCTAAATTGTTATGAGGCGAGAAAGTAGATTGCATACAGCATGAGACAGACATAAGAGTGGAAGAAAAAACAGAAAAGACCTTGAGGAAAGACTACTTCCACGAAGTCATGCATAGCTAACAGATACCCAGAAGGTTATTAACGCATCCTCTTTGGGAAACGCATCCAACAACGGCGTAGATAAAAACCACAAGACAATTTACACAGGCTAATATTAGTTTAAAAACAGGAAATAACTTCATAAACCACTTCTGTGAAACAGTACTAACATCCCCCAGCATGTACAGGCGGCACTCCCGCTACGACGGTACCTCAATGTACCCCCAGGGGTGTGTGGACCGCTACTGTACCACCAGCAGGCGAGATTAACTGTCCCAGGGTGGTGGTGATGCAGTTAGTGTTGCCCCTGTGAATGGCCTCTAACTCCCCTAGGGCCAACAGACTCAGGTTGGCCAACACTCTGTGTCTCCTATACGGTGATCCTGGCCGTAGGATAATACATTAGTGATAACATTTATCATTTATGCAAATCAGTAACATAACTGGTTTAAGGCTTGACCTCTGTGGTGCACTGCTATGTCCAACCAGACTGATGCTCTGCCGTTAACAAGTATCACTTGTTGTAGTACAGAGAGACAATCAAGTCATCATTATATATATATTTCAGTCAACATTTCTCCCTCAAGAGGAGAGTTTGAGCGTTAGTAAATATTCCTTGTGAGGCAACTGTACAGCTAACATATATAACAAAGATATTTATATATTTTCATGAGAAAAAATAAAAATGGCTGGCCAGCAATTTATCAGTGATATATGAGGGTTCACAGCCCGCAGCTGTACCCTTCCAGGACTGATGGCTTACCAAAGTAAGGAATTAAAGTTTACTGTGTATTATTATTATTATAATCAAGGGGGAAGCGCTAAACCCGGAGGATTATACAGCGCCTGGGGGGGGGATGTGGAAGGCATTCAGGCTTAATTCGGGGAACTGGAGCACAGATCCAATTCCCTAAATCAAGAGCCCCTCACCAACATCAAGGAACCTTCCTTGAGGGGAGTTTACTGTGTAGAAAATTGCAGAAGGTTCAACGGACTAATTTCCTTCCGTCAAACATTAATCAGAACATTATTTTCACCAGTCTATAATGGAACCGTCAGTGTTTGTGTTAAACTTGAACCAACACACGATGCTCTTCTAAGCTCATTTCTATATTTCAAAAACTAAAATTCTTATATTATAAACATATCTTACCGGTAACGATGTCTTCTACTCTAAGACATTAACACCACCTCAGGCTAAGAACGCAAGCAATGCGTGCCAAGCAATGCGTGCCAAGCAATGCGTGCCAAGCTATGCGTGCCAAGCAATGCATGCCAAGCAATGCATGCCAAGCAATGCATGCCAAGCAATGCATGCCAAGCCAGTAAAATGCGACTTATGCGTTACTTGCTAATAAAAAACAACATTAAGGACACTATATTGTACTCTTCAATTACGCAGATAAAATGGGTCCCGTAATTTCGGCTGATGGGTGCACCAGTGAAGTGTTGGTAATGACATGGAGGTGAGCGCTGGCATGAGACGCTGTCCCGTCCGTAATAATTCAGGAGCGTGTTAAACAAGGCAGTAACGACCATCATCACACTCAGGAACCAATGAGCAGAACACCTAGCATTATTAGTATTATCATCATTATTACCAGATTCAGGAGGGTCGAGGGGTAGCCAGAGGGAACCATGAAGGAAGTTATGTCTCTCACAATAATGAACTTTCTTCTGCAGAACTACCAACAACAGAAAGATTACACACGCAGCCCCCCCCCCTTCCCTTTCAAGGGAGGATCCTTGATGTTGGTGAGGGGCTCTTGATCTAGGGAATTGGATCTGTGCTCCAGTTCCCTGAATTGAGCCTGAATACCTTCCATCACCCCACACATGCGCTGTATAATTCTACGGGTTTAGCGCTTCCCCATGATTATAATACACACGCAAGCTATCCTGTCGCTCCTAACACCCACCCAGTGAGGAGCCAGACTTGAGGAAAAGAAGCCAATGTTCGTGCGTCCTCCCAAACTGTGTCGACACTGTCCTGGAGAGGAATGTCACACACGACGACCAACTACTAAGGAAGGAAAAGATAGTGACAAGGAGGTGAAGACGATGTCTGGGATACAAGGACCTTCACGACTCCACCGATCACTAAGTACTCAATGGAGGAGGGTAAAACATATACCTCAATGTGATTTATACTGCCGCAAACACGACAGATTCCTACACCAACATGATATTAGGAACAAGAGGATGTATTATGGTAACAATAGGACACGTAAGCTAAAAAGGATAAATTTAGATCAACCAGGACACAGCCAGCCTTAAAAAAACGCGCGTTTAAACCAAAGAAGACGTGAATTCAAGAGAATTTACATCTGCATTAAAGAATTCATACTCTGATTAAAGTCTTCACCAAGGACACATGTAAGTGACCAGAAACTGAGAATTTCACTGTTTAAACTAAAAGAACAACGCTTGGAGTGAGCAAGACACGCACACACATGCGAACAATGTGACACGAATATTCACACTTCTAAAAAGACAATATTTATATTGCAGCGACACTGATTGGTCTCGTTTCCGTGGTGATTCAAGTGGCACGAAACTTACTCAAGTGAGCACCACAATATCTCATCTCCACGATGACAATTGTTTTGATTTTAAGTACATGACTTCCCGTACTTTGAAACCCATCTACATAACTCACTCGAAAACGAAACTCACACTACGAGAAGTTACTGGTAAACTTACACACTCAAGGTGTGTGTGTGTGTGTGTGTGTGTGTGTATGTGTGTGTGTGTGTGTGTGTGTGTGTGTGTGTGTGTGTGTGTGTGTGTGTGTGTGTGTGTGTGTGTGTGTGTTTGTTTGTGCATGTGTGTGTGTGTTTGTTTGTGCATGTGTGAGAGAGAGAGAGAGAAACAGAATCAACAAAACAATCGGTGTCAGAGTTCCACAGGGAAGTGTACTTGGACCATTGTTATGAAATGTCTACTTTAAAGGCCTTCCTCAGCTCTCCCAGAATTTCATGCATATGTAGACGACTGTATTCTGACATCTACTTACCTAAGAGAGAAAATGCCAGCTGCTCTCAGTTACATCAATCACCAGCTTACATATGTATCAGCGTGGGGAAAACAATGGCAGATTACATTTGCTTCTGCGAAAACACAAATAATGGTTTCTAGGCACCATGATGGTAATGCTGGAGCAGTGGTAAGAATGAATGGGGGAGTGTTGGAACCCGGGGATGAGGCTGATATCCATGGGGTTAAATTTAATACCAAAATGCACATTGAATCAGGAAGGAAGGGGATATTACGGATTGGAGGGTCACCTGAGCTGTGTTGTCGACGCCCTTCTGGTAATACAGTGATTGAATGAGTGACAGTGAAAGTGATTTCTTCTTTGTCAGGTTCCCCTACCTCGGTGGGAGATGGCCGCAGTGTTAAAAAAGTTAAAGAAAAAAGAAAAAGAAAAAAAACTGGTGACTCTTGGTCATGCAATGACTTGAAGCGAGGGGGGAGGGGGGTTGAAGTTGCTATCCACGGGTCACTGAAATCATGTTCACAAACAATGGGTCCGCCCCACCCACCATCTCCTGCCTTATATATATCAACAGTCAACTCTGAGGGTGCCGTTGGTGGTCAGTATTGCCAAGTACAATGCTCCGTCACCTCAATAAATGTAATTCTCAGTGAATGTGAGTCGCAACTCTTTATCCCGGTTCTTAACTTCCCGTGGCTGGTTCACTCTCTCCTGGCTTACATGTTGATAATTTAGGTGGTCACTGTCCCAGCGGCCAGTCCTGGACCAGGTGAGTCCTGGACCAGGTGAGTCCTGGACCAGGTCGGACCTGGACCAGGTCAGTCCTGGACCAGGTCACTTCTGGACCAGGTTAGTCCTGGACCAGGTTAGTCCTGGACCAGGTTAGTCCTGGACCAGGTTAGTCCTGGACCAGGTCAGTCCTGGACCAGGTCACTTCTGGACCAGGTCAGTCCTGGAACAGGTCAGTCCTGGACCAGGTCAGTCCTGGACCAGGTCAGTCCTGGACCAGGTCAGTCCTAGACCAGGTCGGTCCTGGACCAGGTCAGTCCTGGATCAGGTTAGTCCTGGACCAGGTGAGTCCTGGACCAGGTCGGTCCTGGACCAGGTCGGACCTGGACCAGGTCAGTCCTGGACCAGGTCAGTCCTGGGCCAGGTCACTTTTGGACCAGGTCAGTCCTGGACCAGGTCAGTCCTGGACCAGGTCACTTCTGGACCAGGTCAGTCCTGGACCAGGTCAGTCCTGGACCAGGTTAGTCCTGGACCAGGTCGGTACTGGACCAGGTCAGTCCTGGACCAGGTCACTTCTGGACCAGGTCAGTCCTGGACCAGGTCAGTCCTGGACCAGGTCAGTCCTGGACCAGGTCAGTCCTGGTCCAGGTCAGTCCTGGTCCAGGTCAGTTCTAGACCAGGTCAGTCCTGGACCAGGTCAGTCCTGGACCAGGTCACTTCTGGACCAGGTCAGTTCTGGACCAGGTCAGTCCTGGACCAGGTTAGTCCTGGACCAGGTTAGCCCTGGACCAGGTCGGTCCTGGACCAGGTCGGACCTGGACCAGGTCAGTCCTGGACCAGGTCACTTCTGGACCAGGTCAGTCCTGGACCAGGTCAGTCCTGGATCAGGTTAGTCCTGGACCAGGTCAGTCCTGGACCAGGTCAGTCCTGGACCAGGTCAGTCCTGGACTAGGTCAGTCCTGGACCAAGTCAGTCCTGGACCAGGTCGGTCCTGGACCAGGTCAGTCCTGGTCCAGGTCAGTCGTGGACCAGGTCAGTTCTAGACCAGGTCAGTCCTGGACCAGGTCAGTTCTGGACCAGGTCAGTCCTGGACCAGGTCGGTCCTGGACCAGGTCAGTCCTGGACCAGGTCGGTCCTGGACCAGGTCAGTCGTGGACCAGGTCAGTCCTGGATCAAGTCTTCTGGTTGCTGCTCAACTTAGTCTGAATATATGTAAACATGTAAACATCACAGCATGGCTGATCAGGAACTGTCTGAAGGAACCCGTCAAGCATATCCATGAAGACAGTCAGGTATCATACACATTCCTGAAACTTTGTATGGAATCTGTCTCCAACAATTCTTCTTTCAAGTTATTTCCAACGTCTTGATCAACCTAACAACGAAGAATTATTTCTTGACATCCCTGTGGCTTATTTTCCGAAGTGTTTGAGTTTATATATATAAGATTCCAGACTTCGTATGTGTGCATGTCATTAAGGTTTATATACCGCTATGACATTACTCAAAGATGTTTCAATAGTGTTAGTCTGATAGGTTTAAAGCCTATCGACTGCACAAAGATCATTAAGGCTGCATATCAAAAATACTGTAGTCCTTAAAAATCGAATTAAAATAAGTGCATATACGCCAAATGTGCATGTCTCAGTGTATATACACTGAGACATGCACATTTGGCGTATATACACAAATATGTACACCTATCGGTTTATGTACCTTGTGAAATAAGACACCTTTCAGGATATTTACACAGATTACAGACCGCTCTCTGTATATACACTGGAAGATACATACCGTTCCGTATAACAATAGCATATACACAATCTACCTGAGTATATACCTAGTATTCCAATATACTAAGGTGATAACCCATATACCTCAAGCATCTTAACCCACAAACACTTCCTTCCCAGCTGGCAGCATCCACCACCTCTCTCGCCCTAACAACCATCGCAGACAAAACTTCAAGACGACATAACTTTCCCCGGAAGTTCTGAAACGAAAATTAACTGTAACCAAACACCACCACACCGGAAATTCACCTTAAATTGACTTTCGCAAAAAAAAAAAAATCGTCTGAGCGCTAGGCTGCCAGCCATTACTGCCTATTATAACATCTTTGTAGAGCGTGACTGAGGCTCACTTGTCTGGCCCTTAGAGCATGAACACAATCTTGGTACGAACCCACTATGGAAATGAATCCACTGTGGATACGAACCCATTCCTAGTACAAACCCACTCCGGATATAAACTTAAAACTCTAAGACAGAAACCGAGGCTACTGGAAAAAATGCTTAAGGCAAAAACCCAGGTTCCAGAGAAGAAAGAACCCAGGTTCCAGAGAAGAAAGAACCCAGATTCCAGAGAAGAAAGAACCCAGGTTCCAGAGAAGAAAGAACCCAGGTTCCAGAGAAGAACCCTGGCATGAGAGCTATGTTAACCTGGCCCCTCACTCAAGTGTTATTATCAGGTTCTACTCCCAAGCTCTCAAACAATAACTAACACGAAGGTTTAGCTCCGTCACCGTCTTAAGAACAATGTACAAGGAAGAGGAAGTAAATGAGAGGCAAGAGGAAGAGAAGACATGTACACAAGCGCCTTATTAGTGTACACTGTGCGGATAGTTGTACATACATTAACTAGGACTTAGTTAATAATCATAAAAGCAGGTTATATTAACATAAGGATACTTTACAAATAAGTCTACATTTCTTCTGTATTTATGGAGAAGCGCTAGACCAGTAGGGATCATACTTGGAAAATGTGAGGTGATTAGGTTTGTCCAATGAAGGGAAGAGTACCGTCAATTCCTTAAAGCAAGATCCCTTCACCAGGATCAAACCACTTCACCCTTCTCTCCCTTGAAAGAATTCATGAACCTCAAAGATAAACTAGTTTCTTTATCATAACAGGAGGTGTAAAAACAGGCAACATTCTCCACTTCCTGACGACTCTAAGGCTGAAGAAATATTTTCTAACATACCCGTGACTCGTCTGAGTTTTCAACTTTCAGTTGTGCCGTCCTCTTGTACCTCTCCTCATCTCTGAATCATTCTGTCCATGTTCACCTTGTCAATTCCTCTCAGTATTTCGTACAACGTTATCAGATCCTCCCTTGTCCTCCTGTCCTCCACTGTTATCAGCTTGAGTTCCCTTAAACTATCCTCACTGGATATACCCCTTAGCCCCGGGACTAGTCTTGTTACAAACCTCTGCACTTTCTCCAGGTGTGGGTTCCATACTGGTGCTGCATACTCGTACACAGTGTACAATGTCTCTTAATGACTCCTTACTTAGATGTCGAAACGTTATTCTTAGATTTGCTGGTGCTGTCTGCATTAAGTGTTTACTGTAATTCCAATACACCCATACGTAAGATTAAAATACTGTTGATAGGTGGTTAATAGGAACAATGGAATCTTAATGACGCCTCGTGTGTCGCTAGGCTTTCACCTCAATTAATCAACCATTGAAGCAGTGAGTGCTGGAGACTCGACCTTGTGCTGGCTACTCGCCTCACTACAGTTACAATAAAACCTAACTATCAGTACCGTACTTCTACATGTTATACTTGCACATACTAACTTATGCATAAACTATAATCAAAATAAATACTTAAATTAGATAATATCTGAATGTGAACTGAAATGAATATCGACTTAATGAGATAATACAAAATAATTAAATCCCACAAGAATAAAGTGATATTTTGCTTGTAGTCTCCAAAATCAGAAAATAATAATATAATAATAATAATAATAATAATAATAATAATAATAATAATAACCTTTATTTCTACAAGTACATGTACAAGGTATAGAAGTCTAGCTGACATCAATGACATACTACTATACAGAAAGTGACTTGTTATGCAGTGCATTTCGAGCAACTTAGGTCAATTTTCTCCCCAGGATGCGACCCACACCAGTTCACTAACACTCAGGTACCTATTTTACTGCTAGGTGAACATGAATAGCAGGAGTCTTAAGGAAACACATCCTAACATTTCCAACCGTACTGGGGATCGACCCCCAGACCTCAGTGTGTGAGCTGAGTGCGCTAGCAATCTAGCTACGGGACACAATCTGAAGTTAAAATCTGAGTAAGTCATACCAACACAAGCCATGATAATTTAATCATTATTTTAAGAGGTAAAGCCTCACAGAAAGAATGTTGGCAATGTCTTGACAACACACGTTAAAATTTACCCATTATTCAAAAGAATATTGATGGGGACCTTGCTTGTATTTACGACCATCTTAAGTGCTTGAGTGAGAAACTGTACCATGTACCTTATAATATTCTCCAGCGCCAGACAACCATTGTTGAATATTTGATTTGCACGGACAACTGTCAGCTTGTTTACCTGGATTAACTGATGTGTCGAAATTTGCTTTTACGTTTATCAGCTGATACGTCCAATGCTTAGGTTAATTGGCTGATGAGCCGTAAGATTGTTTACGTACATTAGCTGATGTGCAGTATGTTTGTATTGATCAGCTGATGAGGCTTAAATTTGTATACAGTGATCAACTGATGTGCCAGTATGTTTACACTGATCAGTTGATGTGCCAGTTAGTTTATATCGATCCGCTAGTGCGATGTATGTTTTGTACTCACCTATTTGTGGTTGCAGGGGTCGAGTCATAGCTCCTGGCCCCGCCTCTTCACTGATTGCTACTAGGTCCTCTCTCTCCCTGCTACATGAGCTTTATCATACCTCGCCTTAAAACTATGTATGGTTCCCGCCTCCACTACTTCACTTTCTAGACTATTCCACGACTTGACTACTCTATGACTGAAGAAATACTTCCTAACATCCCTTCGATTCATCTGAGTCTTCAACTTCCAATTGTGACCTCTTGTGTCTGTGTCCCATCTCTGGAACATCCTGTCTTTGTCCACCTTGTCTATTCCGCGCAGTATTTTATATGTCGTTATCATGTCTCCCCTGACCCTCCTGGCCTCCAGTGTCGTCAGGCCGATTTCCCTCAACCTTTCTTCGTAGGACAATCCCCGTAGCTCTGGGACTAGTCTTGTTGCAAACCTTTGCACTTTCTCTAATTTCTTGACGTGCTTGACTAGGTGTGGATTCCAAACTGGTGCTGCATACTCCAGTATGGGCCTGACGTAAATGGTATACAGTGTCTTGAACGACTCCTTACTGAGGTATCGGAACGCTATCCGTAGGTTTGCCAGGCGCCCGTATGCTGCAGCAGTTATCTGATTTATGTGCGCCTCAGGAGATATGCTCGGTGTTATACTCACCCCCAGATCTTTTTCCTTGAGTGAGGTTTGCAGTCTTTGGCCATCTAAACTATATTGTGTCTGCGGTCTTCTTTGCCCTTCCCCAATCTTCATGACTTTGCATTTGGCAGGGTTAAACTCAAGGAGCCAGTTGCTGGACCAGGCTTGCAGCCTGTCCAGGTCTCTTTGTAGTCCTGCCTGATCCTCATCCGATTTGATTCTTCTCATTAACTTCACATCATCTGCAAACAAGGACACTTCTGAGTCTATCCCTTCCGTTATGTCGTTCACATATACCAAGAACAGCACAGGTCCTAGGACTGACCCCTGTGGAACCCCGCTTGTCACAAGCGCCCACTCTGACACCTCGTCACGTACCATGACTCGTTGTTGCCTCCCTGTCAGGTATTCTCTGATCCATTGCAGTGCCTTTCCTGTTATGTGTGCCTGATCTTCTAGCTTTTTCAGTAACCTCTTGTGAGGAACTGTGTCGAAGGCCTTTTTGCAGTCCAAAAAAATGCAGTCGATCCACCCCTCTCTCTCTTGTCTTACTTCTGTCACCTTGTCATAAAACTCTAGTAGGTTTGTGACACAGGATTTTCCTTCCCTGAAACCATGCTGGTTGTCAATTATACACTTGTTTCTTTCCAGGTGCTCCACCACTCTCCTCCTGATGATCTTCTCCATGACCTTGCATACTATACACGTTAGTGATACAGGTCTGTAGTTTAGTGCCTCATGTCTGTCTCCCTTTTTAAAAATTGGGACTACATTTGCCATCTTCCATACCTCAGGGAGTTGCCCAGTTTCAAATGATGTGTTGAAGATCTTTGTTAATGGCACACACAATATCTCTGCTCCCTCTTTAAGGACCCACGGAGAGATGTTGTCTGGTCCCACCGCCTTTGAGGTGTCAAGTTCGCATAGCAGCTTCTTCACTTCCTCCTTGGTTATATGTACCTCATCCAGCACTTGCTGGTGTACCCCCCTGTTCTGATTTCCTGGAGTCCTACTGGTTTCCACTGTAAATACTTCTTTAAATCTCGTGTTGAGCTCCTGACATACCTCTCGGTCGTTGCTTGTGAATTCCCCATCACCCTTCCTCAGTCTGATTACCTGGTCCTTGACTGTTGTTTTCCTCCTGATGTGGCTGTACAACAGCTTCGGGTCAGTCTTGACTTTCGATGCTATGTCATTTTCATATTGTCGCTGAGCCTCCCTTCTTATCTGTGCATATTCATTTCTGGCTCTTCGGCTAATCTCTTTATTTTCCTGAGTTCTCTGTCTTCTGTACCTTTTCCATTCTCTAGTACACCTAGTTTTTGCCTCCCTACACCTTTGGGTGAACCAAGGACTCGTTCTGTTCTTCCCATTATTTCTGTTTCCCTTGGGAACAAACCTCTCCTCTGCCTCCTTGCATTTTGTTGCCACATAGTCCATCATTTCTTGTACTGGTTTTCCTGTCAGTTCCCTCTCCCACTGAATGTTTTGAAGGAAGTTCCTCATGCCTGAGTAGTTCCCCCTTTTGTAGTTTGGTTTTTCCCATCCTATTCCTGCTACTCTCTCCACTTGGAGCTCAACTATGTAGTCGAAGCACAGAACCACATGATCACTAGCTCCCAGGGGCCTTTCATACAAGATATCCTCGATGTCTGAACTACTCAAGGTGAATACAAGGTCCAGTCTTGCTGGTTCATCTTCTCCTCTCTCTCTGGTAGTGTCTCTAACATGTTGATGCATGAGGTTTTCCAGTACTACATCCATCATCTTGGCTCTCCATGTTTCGGAACCCCCATGGGGCTCCAGGTTTTCCCAGTCAATCTCCTTGTGATTGAAATCACCCATAACTAGTAACTTTGCTCCCCCCACGTGTGCTCTCCTGGCCACCTCGGCTAGTGTGTCGACCATGGCTCTGTTGCTCTCATCGTATTCTTCTCTTGGTCTCCTGCAGTTCTGTGGTGGGTTGTACATTACTGCAATTATCACCTTATGTCCCTCAGACTGGATTGTTCCTACTAAGTAGTCCCTTTCACCCGTGCCATCCATTCCTTCCATTTTCTCAAAACCCCACTGGCTTTTAATGAGCAGTGCAACTCCTCCTCCCCCTCTCCTCCCTCTGTCTTTCCTGAAGATTTGATATCCGGGTGGAAAGATTGAATCTGTTATTATTCTGGTGAGTTTTGTTTCTGTGAGTGCTATTATGTCTGGGGATGTCTCCTTGATTCTTTCGTGCCACTCCTCATACTTATTTGTTATTCCATCTGCATTTGTATACCATACCTTCAACTTCTTTTCTAAGACTGTGGTCTGGGAGGTGTATTGGGGTTGGGGAAGTGGGAGACCTGATAAGGAACTATGGGTGGTTGCTGTGGGGGTGGAGTTTGTAATGTAGTGGGTGGGGGCATTGGATATGGCATGGGTGTTTTGGTTTAGAGTGTTTGGCTGCACTGGGGTTGACCTGGTTGGGAGGCTTCTATAGGAAGCTGTGAGGGAGGTTGTATTTGATCTTCTTCCTGTGTCTGGGATCTCCTGTCTGTCTTCTCCATCCCCTCTCTTTCCTCCTTTCGCCTTTGTACCATCTCTCTCAGTTTCCGCCTTTCGTCTTGTGTTCTGTCGCGGTCGAGATACACCTTCCTGTATGCCGGCATGTCCCTTAATCGTGCTTTTTCCTGCAGTATCCTGTTCCGAGTCGATTCTGCCTTGAAGGTCACTTTCACTGGCCGGGTTCTTTTTTTTACAAACCCCCCTATTCTCCGAAAATTTTCCAGCTGGGTCATGTCGTCTTCTCCGATTACTTTCATGATGCTTTCAATTGCTTTTTTTTCCCCTTGTTTTCTTGCTTCATATGTTTCCCCTTCAACTTCCTGTAGCCCATACACAAAGACTGACCTCACCCTTTCATTCTCCCACTGCATATCCCTGTGTATCCCCTCATTCAATTTGATTTCCTCCATTGCAGCTTTCCTTTCTTCAGTTTCACTAGCTACTGTACATGGGCTCAGTGGCCTGTCATTTTCCCTTCTCGGCTTTCCCTGGGCTCTGTTGTGGTCTTTTAGGGCCTCCACATATAGCTTAGCTCTTTCATTTACTACAGTCTCCACTGATAGAGCTTCTACATGCAGTTTTGCTCCTTCTTTCCCTACAGTCCCCTTATTTGTGGCTGAGGTAGCGGTCTCTGTTGTCAATCCCAAAATGTTCTTTAGTTCTTTAGGCTGTTTCAGATTTTCCAGTTCCTCTTCTAAACTCTGTATCCTGGCCTCTGCTGCTTTGACTTTCACCTCCCACTTCCTGCTTTCCATGTCTATCCTCTCTTCCATTCTCATGCTAAGTTCTTCTAGTTTCTTTTCCCATTCTTGTTCCCTTTTTGTGAGCTCTGCTGCCCAATCTTCCTTTGCAGTTTCCTCCTCCTGTCCCTTGGGTTTTCTTGTTGCTCTCTGGCAACCCATTTTTGTTTTATCCTGATTGCCTCAGAGTGGGAAACCTATGTAATTCTGTATGTTAGGTTAGTATTGTATATGTCAGAGGGGGGGGGGGGAGGTAGAGGAGGAACTGTGGCTATATGGGAGAGTAGTGGGGAGGGGGAGTGGGAAGGAGAGTGAAGCAAGTGGGTAAGTGGGTGAGGGAGAGGTGGGGAGGGGGAGGGTGAAAGAGGGAGGGGAGGGATCAGGTGAAGGAGTGAGATGTCGGTGGGGGAGGGGGGGAGTGTATGTGTGAGTCTGGCAATATGTGTGTGTGTGTGTGTGTGTGTGTGTGTGTGTGTGTGTGTGTGTGTGTGTGTGTGTGTGTGTTGTGTGTGTGTGTGTGTGTGTGTTGTGTGTGTGTGTGTGTGGGTGGTGTGTGTGTGTGTGTGTGTGTGTGTGTGTGTGTGTGTGGGTGGTGTGGGTGTGTGGGTGTGTGTAGGTGTGTGTGTGGGGGGTGTGTGGGTGGGTGTGTGGGTGGGTGTGTGGGTGGGTGTGTGGGTGGGTGTGTGGGTGGGTGTGGGTGTGTGTGTGTGGTGTGTGTGTGTGTGTGTGTGGGTGTGGGTGTGTGTGTGTGTGGGGTGTGTGTGGGTGTGTGTGTGGGTGTGTGTGGGTGGTGTGTGGGGGTGTGTGTGTGTGGGGTGTGTGGGGGTGTGTGTGTGTGGTGTGTGGTGTGTGGGTGGGGTGTGGGTGGGTGTGTGGGTGGGGTGTGTGGGTGTGTGTGTGTGTGGGTGTGTGTGGGTGTGTGGGTGTGTGTGGTGTGGTGTGTGTGTGTGTGTGTGTGTGTGGTGTGTGTGTGGTGTGGGTGGGTGTGTGGGTGGGTGTGTGGGTGGGTGTGTGGGTGGGTGTGTGGGTGGGTGTGTGGTGGTGTGGGTGTGTGGGGGTGTGTGTGGGGTGTGTGTGGTGTGGGTGTGTGTGGGGTGTGTGTGGTGGTGTGGTGTGTGTGGGTGTGTGTGGTGTGTGTGGGGTGTGTGGGTGTGTGTGGGTGTGTGTGGGTGTGTGTGGGTGTGTGTGTGGGTGTGTGTGTGGGTGTGTGTGTGGGTGTGTGTGTGGGTGTGTGTGTGGGTGTGCGTGCGCACACTAGGCTACGCTACTCTTTTGAAGATTATAAAAAAATTTTCACAATCAATTCCTTATTAATATGCACTAATATATACTATATAATATTAATTGCGTACACTTGTGTTTGTGTGTGTGTGTGTTTACTAGCTTGTCGTTCTTTGAAAAAGAGGGGGGGGGGTCACGTTAACACTATTTGTTATTGTTGTTGTTTCACCGGTACTCTCCCGGCCCAGATCTCCGCACACTAGGCTACTTTACTTTTTGAAGATTATAGGATTATTTTTTCTCACTCAATTCCTTATTAATATATACTAATGTTTATTATAACAATAATTACGGGTGCACACGTGTGTTTGTATGTGCGTACTTGTTTACTAGCTTGTCCCTCGGAAAAACGGGGGGGGGGGGGGGGGGGTTCACTAGGCTACACAACTCTTCTGGAGTTTACCTGGCGATATTTAGATAATTTACTAACCACTATCTATCTCCTGGTACTGAAATAGGGAGAGAGAGATGGTATAGCATACAACCAGCAGGGCGAGACACTTGAGACTTTAGACACTAACCAAAATTAACCACAAATAGGCAAGTGATGTCGTCTGCACAACAATGGAGGTTCCTGCTGGTCGGCTGCTATCAACTCCTTCAATTTTGTAACTCCTTCAGGAACTTTATCATGCATTCAAGTTTTTATTTTCTTTTTCTTTTAAGACTTGGTATTCCCTCTTTTTTCTTTAGTACAGTATTATGGTCATAACAAGTCTGATGATGTTAGCTACATTCACAACACCAACAGCTGGGGATTGACTAATTTTTCTTACTTTCAGTATTTACTTAATCACTCTTTTATGACCTTATCACTACACTGCTGCTATAATCAACCAACATATGTATTTGTTAATATTTCAGATCACACCGTTAACCCAATTAACTGTTTGGATATTTTGTGTCAACACTGCGGCCAGTAGCCTGATCAGCTGACTGCTACCCTCCCTCACTCAAATTTCATTCAAATTTAAATTGTAAAATTCTTGATCCTATCACATTATTCGCACTCTTGAAAGCTATTACACTCTTGTAGGTATGTTCACTGATTCACTCACGTACGATGACCGCTAATAATATCTTAGGACAGCCACTAGAACGCTAAATCCTGGGAGCACTATTTAGCGATACTGCTTCACGTGTGTGTGTGTGTGTGTGTGTGTGTGTGTGTGTGTGTGTGTGTGTGTGTGTGTGTGTGTACTGGGCCCTCTCTCTCCCCGCTCCATGAGCTTTATCAAACCTCGTCTTAAAACTGTGTATGGTTCCTGCCTCCACTACGTCATTTTCTAGGCTATTCCACTGCCTTACAACTCTATGACTGAAGAAATACTTCCTACTATCTCTCTGACTCATTTGTGTCTTCAACTTCCAATTGTGGCCTCTTGTTTCTGTGTCCCCTCCCTGGAACATCCTGTCTTTGTCCACCTTGTCTATTCCACGCAGTATTTTATATGTCGTTATCATGTCTCCCCTGACCCTCCTGTCCTCCAGTGTCGTCAGGCCGATTTCCCTTAATCTTTCTTCATAGGACATTCCCCTTAGCTCTGGAACTAACCTTGTCGCAAACCTTTGTACTTTCTCTAGTTTCTTGACGTGCTTTATCAAGTGCGGGTTCCAAACAGGTGCTGCATACTCCAGTATGGGCCTGACATACACGGTGTACAGTGTCTTGAATGATTCCTTACTAAGGTATCGGAATGCTGTTCTCAGGTTTGCCAGGCGCCCATATGCTGCAGCAGTTATCTGATTGATGTGTGCTTCCGGAGACATGCTCGGTGTTATACTCACCCCAAGATCTTTCTCCTTGAGTGAGGTTTGCAGTCTTTGGCCACCTAGCCTATACTCTGTCTGTGGTCTTCTGTGCCCTTCCCCTATCTTCATGACTTTGCATTTGGCAGGATTAAATTCGAGAAGCCATTTGCTGGACCAGGTGTCCAGTCTGTCCAGGTCTCTTTGAAGTCCTGCCTGGTCCTCATCAGATTTAATTCTCCTCATTAACTTCACATCATCTGCAAACAGGGACACTTCTGAGTCTAACCCTTCCGTCATGTCGTTCACATATACCAAAAATAGCACTGGTCCTAGGACCGACCCCTGTGGGACCCCGCTCGTCACAGGTGCCCACTGTGATACATCATTACGTACCATGACTCGTTGTTGCCTCCCTGTCAGGTATTCTCTGATCCATTGCAGTGCCCTTCCTGTTATATGCGCCTGATGCTCTAGCTTCTGCACTAATCTCTTGTGAGGAACTGTGTCAAAGGCCTTCTTGCAGTCCAAGAAGATGCAATCAACCCACCCCTCTCTCTCGTGTCTTACTTCTGTTATTTTATCATAAAACTCCAGAAGGTTTGTGACACAGGATTTGCCTTCCGTGAATCCGTGCTGGTTGGCATTTATACTCTTGTTCCGTTCCAGGTGCTCCACCACTCTCCTCCTGATAATCTTCTCCATAATTTTGCATACTATACACGTCAATGACACAGGTCTATAGTTTAGTGCCTCTTTTCTGTCTCCTTTTTTAAAAATGGGAACTACATTTGCCGTCTTCCATACCTCAGGCAGTTGCCCAGTTTCCAGGGACGTGTTGAAGATTGTGGTAAGTGGCACGCACAACATATCTGCTCCCTCTCTAAGGACCCACGGGGAGATGTTGTCCGGTCCCATTGCCTTTGAGGTATCGATGTCCCTTAGCAGTTTCTTCACCTCCTCCTCATCTGTATGTATGTCGTCCAACACTTGTTGGTGTATTCCTTGCTGGTGTCCCCATCTGGTCTGTCCCCCCAGAGTCCTTCCTGTCTCTACTGTAAATACTTCCTTAAATCTCGTGTTGAGCTCCTCACATACCTCTTGATCGTTTCTTGTGAGTTCTCCACCTTCTTTCCTCAGCCTTATCACCTGGTCCTTGACTGTTGTCTTCCTCCTAATGTGGCTATACAGCAGTTTCGGGTCAGATTTGACTTTCGATGCTATGTCGTTTTCATACTGTCGCTGGGCCTCCCTCCTTATCTGTGCATACTCGTTTCTGGCTCTTCTACTAATCTCCTTGTTTTCCTGGGTCCTATGCCTCCTGTACCTTTTCCATTCTCTGTTGCACTTAGTTTTTGCCTCCCTACACCTTCGGGTAAACCAAGGACTCGTTTTGGTCTTCCTATTATTTCTGTTTCCCTTGGGAACAAAACTTTCCTCTGCCTCCTTGCACTTTGTTGCCACATATTCCATCATCTCGTTTACTGATTTTCCTACCATTTCTCTGTCCCACTGAACCTCCTGCAGGAAGTGTGTGTGTGTGTACTCACCTAGTTGAGGTTGCGGGGGTCGAGTGTGTGTGTGTGTGTGTGTGTGTGTGTGTGTGTGTGTGTGTGTGTGTGTGTGTGTGTGTGTGTGTGTGTGTGTGTGTGTGTGTGTGTGTGTGTGTGTGTGTGTGTGTGTGTGTGTGTGTGTGTGTGTGTGTGTATGTGTGTGTGTGTGTGTGTGTGTATGTGTGTGTGTGTGTGTGTGTGTGTGTGTGTGTGTGTGTGTGTGTGTGTGTGTGTGTGTGTGTGTGTGTGTGTCTGTGTATGTGTCTGTACTCACCTAGTTCACCTAGTTGAGGTTGCAGGGGTCGAGTCCAAGCTCCTGGCCCCCGCCTCTTCACTGGTCGCTACTAGGTCACTCTCCCCCGAACCGTGAGCTTTATCATACCTCTGCTTAAAGCTATGTATGGATCCTGCCTCCACTACATCGCTTCCCAAACTATTCCACTTCCTGACTACTCTGTGGCTGAAGAAATACTTCCTAACATCCCTGTGATTCATCTGTGTCTTCAACTTCCAACTGTGTCCCTTTGTTACTGTGTCCAATCTTGGAACATCCTGTCTTTGTCCACCTTGTCAATTCCTCTCAGTATTTTGTATGTCGTTATCATGTCCCCCTATCTCTCCTGTCCTCCAGTGTCGTCAGGTTGATTTTCCTTAACCTCTCCTCGTAGGACATACCTCTTAGCTCTGGGACTAGTCTTTTTGCAAAACTTTGCACTTTCTCTAGTTTCTTTACGTGCTTGGCTAGGTGTGGGTTTCAAACTGGTGCCGCATACTCCAATATGGGCCTAACGTACACGGTGTACAGGGTCCTGAACGATTCCTTATTAAGATGTCGGAATGCTGTTCTGAGGTTTGCTAGGCGCCCATATGCTGCGGCAGTTATTTGGTTAATGTGCGCTTCAGAAGATGTGCCTTGTGTTATACTCACCCCAAGATCTTTTTCCTTGAGTGAGGTTTGTAGTCTCTGGCCCCCTAGACTGTACTCCGTCTGCGGTCTTCTTTTCTCTTCCCCAATCTTCATGACTTTGCACTTGGTGGGGTTGAACTCCAGTAGCCAATTGCTGGACCGGTCTGCAGCCTGTCCAGATCCCTTTGTAGTTCTGCCTGGTCTTCGATCGAATGAATTCTTCTCATCAACTTCACGTCATCTGCAAACAGGGACACTTCGGAGTCTATTCCTTCCGTCATGTCTTTCACAAATACCAGAAACAGCACTGGTCCTAGGACTGACCCCTGTGGGACCCCGCTGGTCACAGGTGCCCACTCTGTCACCTCGCCACGTACCATAACTCGCTGCTGTCTTCCTGACAAGTATTCCCTGATCCATTGTAGTGCCTTCCTTGTTATCCCTGCTTGGTTATCCCTGCTTGGTGTGTGTGTGTGTGTGTGTGTGTGTGTGTGTGTGTGTGTGTGTGTGTGTGTGTGTGTGTGTGTGCTTACCAACACTGTCTGGCAAGCCTACTCTTAGATTTGCCGGACAAGCATTTGCTGCAGCGGTTATTCGGCTGATTCAAGTTTTTGGCATAGGTATACCAGGCATCATGCTCACCCCTACACGCTCGTGAGTGCATGTGTACTCACTTATATCTACTCCCCTATATAAATATACAATTTTAGCTCTGAAAGTCTTCATGACAGGTGGTACACAAGTGAACTATAGACTTTATGACTCTCCTCTAGTTGACAGAGTTTAAAACAACCAACCCTCTTGCTCAGTACTGTTAAGAAAGGAAATGTTACATTCTCCTGCTGCCCAATACTACTAACAAGAACGATGATGTTCCATCCTGCTGGTATCTATAACCACTGAGAGGTAATAGCCAAGGTCTTGGCTTACTTCCCTACCAACCTCGCCCCAAGTAATTGATATGATAATTAATGTCTTCAGGTTCTTCGTTGCCTACCTGTCAGGTGAGCTGCCATAACTCAGCCTGTCAATTTACTTCTCAAATTATGTCAATTATTGTCTCTTCAACTTTTATACACTTATCAGATAGTTCTAGTTAATCTTTGGCTGACTCTTCATTATGTCGTTCAAACGTTGGCAAACTGACGTTCCTGACACCCACGTCTGGCGTTGGCAAGCTGACGTTACTGACACCCACGTCTGGCGTTGGCAAGCTGACGTTACTGACACCCACGTCTGGCGTTGGCAAGCTGACGTTACTGACACCCACGTCTGGCGTTGGCAAGCTGACGTTACTAACACCCACGTCTGGCGTTGGCAAGCTGACGTTACTGACACCCACGTCTGGCGTTGGCAAGCTGACGTTACTGACACCCACGTCTGGCGTTGGCAAGCTGACGTTACTGACACCCACGTCTGGCGTTGGCAAGCTGACGTTACTAACACCCACGTCTGGCGTTGGCAAGCTGACGTTACTGACACCCACGTCTGGCGTTGGCAAGCTGACGTTACTGACACCCACGTCTGGCGTTGGCAAGCTGACGTTACTGACACCCACGTCTGGCGTTGGCAAGCTGACGTTACTGACACCCACGTCTGGCGTTGGCAAGCTGACGTTACTGACACCCACGTCTGGCGTTGGCAAGCTGACGTTACTGACACCCACGTCTGGCGTTGGCAAGCTGACGTTACTAACACCCACGTCTGGCGTTGGCAAGCTGACGTTACTGACACTCACGTCTGGCGTTGGCAAGCTGACGTTATTGACACCCACCTGTGGCGTTGGCAAGCGGACGTTAAGGACACCCGCGTCTGGCGTTGGCAAGCTGACGTTACTGACACCCACGTCTGGCGTTGGAAAGCTGACGTTACTAACACCCACGTCTGGCGTTGGCAAGCTGACGTTAATGACACCCCCGTCTGGCGTTGGCAAGCTGACGTTACTGACACCCACGTCTGGCGTTGGTAAGCTGACGTTCCTGACACCCACGTCTGGCGTTGGCAAGCTGACGTTCCTGACACCCACGTCTGGCGTTGGCAAGCTGACGTTACTGACACCCACGTCTGGCGTTGGCAAGCTGACGTTACTGATACCCACGTCTGGCGTTGGCAAGCTGACGTTACTGACACCCACGTCTGGCGTTGGCAAGCTGACGTTATTGACACCCACGTCTGGCGTTGGCAAGCTGACGTTATTGACACCCGCGTCTGGCGTTGGCAAGCTGACGTTACTGACACCCACGTCTGGCGTTGGCATGCTGACGTTACTGACACCCACGTCTGGCGTTGGCAAGCTGACGTTACTGACACCCACGTCTGGCGTTGGCAAGCTGACGTTACTGACACCCATGCCTGGCGTTGGCAAGCTCACGTTAGTGACACCCATGCCTAGCGTTGGCAAGCTGACGTTACTGACACCCACGTCTGGCGTTGGAAAGCTGACGTTACTGACACCCACGTCTGGCGTTGGCAAGCTGACGTTACTGACACCCACGTCTGGCGTTGGCAAGCTGACGTTACTGACACCCACGTCTGGCGTTGGCAAGCTGACGTTACTGACACCCATGCCTGGCGTTGGCAAGCTGACGTTACTGACACCCATGCCTGGCGTTGGCAAGCTGACGTTACTGACACCCATGCCTGGCGTTGGCAAGCTGACGTTACTGACACCCACGTCTGGCGTTGGCAAGCTGACGTTACTGACACCCATGCCTGGCGTTGGCAAGCTGACGTTACTGACACCCATGCCTGGCGTTGGCAAGCTGACGTTACTGACACCCATGCCTGGCGTTGGCAAGCTGACGTTACTGACACCCAAGCCTGGCGTTGGCAAGCTGACGTTACTGACACCCATGCCTGGCGTTGGCAAGCTGACGTTACTGACACCCATGCCTGGTGTTGGCAAGCTGACGTTACTGACACCCATGCCTGGCGTTGGCAAGCTGACGTTACTGACACCCATGCCTGGCGTTGGCAAGCTGACGTTACTGACACCCATGCTGGCGTAACTAAACAAAATCGCCTATTTATCTTATAAAATGCAATACCGTCAAGTATGTAATATTAATCATCTTTATACTTACTGTCTTGTGAGTCCGGTTACAGCGGCCACCTTCACCTGTGTTACATTACTGCTGGAAAACACTTGTCTGCTGCAGCCAGTTTGTTAGTGTCTCTCCTTAGTTCTATGTACTTCTATAATGGAACAACATGGAACAAAGATATATCACATGCCCACCATGCTGGAACAGCCTGGAACAAACATATCACATATCCACCTTGCTTGAACAAAAATACATCACATGCCCATCATGCTGGAACAACCTGGAACAAACATACACGGTGACTGGAAACAAGATCATCTCAAGCGGCCACAGATGGCATTACAATAAACTGCCAAGTGAAAATGGCCCGTATGCCAGAGAAACAAAGAGATAAATATATTTTCTTTCCTTGTGTTTATATTCCGCCTTCCTCCGTAATGGACGTAACACCAGTCTTGTGTTGCAAACACCAGTCTTGTGTTACCAACACCAGTCTTGTGTTGCAAACACCAGTCTTGTGTTACCAACACCAGTCTTGTGTTGCCAACACCAGTCTTGTGTTGCCAACACCAGTCTTGTGTTGCCAACACCAGTCTTGTGTTGCCAACACCAGTCTTGTGTTGTCAACACCAGTCTTGTGTTGCCAACACCAGTCTTGTGTTGTCAACACCAGTCTTGTGTTGCAAACACTAATCTTGTGTTGTCAACACCAGTCTTGTGTTGTCAACACCAGTCTTGTGTTGTCAACACCAGTCTTGTGTTGTCAACACCAGTCTTGTGTTACCAACACCAGTCTTGTGTTACCAACACCAGTCTTGTGTTGCCAACACCAGTCTTGTGTTATCAACACCAGTCTTGTGTTACCAACACCAGTCTTGTGTTGCCAACACCAGTCTTGTGTTGCCAACGCCAGTCTTGTGTTACCAACACTAGTCTTGTGTTGCCAACACCAGTCTTGTGTTGCCAATAACAGTCTTGTGTTGTCAACACCAGTCTTGTGTTGTCAACACCAGTCTTGTGTTACCAACACCAGTCTTGTGTTGCCAACACCAGTCTTGTGTTTTCAACACCAGTCTTGTGTTACCAACACCAGTCTTGTGTTGTCAACACCAGTCTTGTGTTGCCAACGCCAGTCTTGTGTTACCAACACTAGTCATGTGTTGCCAACACCAGTCTTGTGTTACCAACACCAGTCTTGTGTTGCCAACACCAGTCTTGTGTTACCAACACCAGTCTTGTGTTGCCAACACCAGTCTTGTGTTACCAACACCAGTCTTGTGTTGCCAACACCAGTCTTGTGTTACCAACACCAGTCTTGTGTTGCCAACACCAGTCTTGTGTTACCAACACCAGTCTTGTGTTGCCAACACCAGGTGCGCGCGCGAATCCGTTCGCCTTCATATTTACCGGCGAGAAATGACGAAACCGCGGAAAAAAACATATCCGAGAATATACAGTGGTAAATGTGGAGAGAAGCAAATGAAAAGAATTTAAAGGAGTGGGTGTGAGTTAGGCGTGCCTAGCATGGGCCAGTAGTCTTGCTGCAGTGTTCCTCAGCTGTGGTGTTCTTGTGTGTATAAACATACAGGCATTCTACTGCTGCATGGAGAGAGAGAGAGAGAGAGAGAGAGAGAGAGAGAGAGAGAGAGAGAGAGAGAGAGAGAGAGAGAGAGAGAGAGAGAGAGAGAGAGAGAGAGAGAGAGAATTAAAGGTAATCGTGCACAAAGCTGTGTTAAACCTTCTACATCACTGTATAATAAAGAAAATACTGTGACATCTCAGTATTATTTGTTGGTGAGAGATACAAGACTCTGAGACAGTACATGGTAGGTTAACACAGTACATGGTAGGTTAACACAGTACATGGTAGGTTAACACAGTACATGGTAGGTTAACACAGTACATGGTAGGTTAACACAGTACATGGTAGGTTAACACAGTACATGGTAGGTTAACACAGTACATGGTAGGTTAACACAGTACATGGTAGGTTAACACAGTACATGGTAGGTTAACACAGTACATGGAAGGTTAACACAGTGCATGGTAGGTTAACACAGTACATTGTAGGTTAACACAGTACATGGTAGGTTAACACAGTACATGGTAGGTTAACACAGTACATGGTAGGTTAACACAGTACATGGTAGGTTAACACAGTACATGGTAGGTTAACACAGTACATGGTAGGTTAACACAGTACATGGTAGGCTAATACAGTACATGGTAGGTTAACACAGTACATGGTAGGTTAACACAGTACATGGTAGGTTAACACAGTACATGGTAGGTTAACACAGTACATGGTAGGTTAACACAGTACATGGTAGGTTAACACAGTACATGGTAGGTTAACACAGTACATGGTAGGCTAATACAGTACATGGTAGGTTAACACAGTACATGGTAGGTTAACATAGCCGCTAACCAGACTGAGAGTCGAAGATCAAAATTATTTTTTTATGAGAGAGCCACAGAATTTGGTTAACACAAGCCTATCTGATGTTATCCTGACGCCAAATGACTTCGAACAGGCGATAAATGACATGCCCATGCACTCTGCCCCAGGGCCACGCTCATGGAACTCCGTGCTCATCAAGAACTGCAAGAAGGGGCTTCTTGCAGTTCTTGATGAGCACGGAGCTTTAGCATCCTATGGAGAGGGAGCATGGACACAGGGGTCGTCCCACAGTTACTAAAAACAACAGACATAGCCCCACTCTACAAAGGTGGCAGTAAAGCAATAGCAAAGAACTACAGACCAATAGCACTAACATCCCATATCATAAAAATCTTTGAAAAGGTCCTAAGAACCAAGATCGCCACCCATCTAGACACCCATCAATTACACAACCCAGGGCAACATGGGTTTAGAGCAGTGTTGCAACTCCTGAATGGGTTACAATGTATATTATGATTATGAATATAATGTATATTTTCATATAATTTTATATTGCTTATATTTGCGATAATAGCTAAATCGTAAATATATTGCTTTATATTATTATTTGACTTAGTTTCCTTTTGTTAGGTAGGATGTAACACATATATTATGTGCTCAAAGTTCAAGTCTTGATTATCTAACTACTGTAATTATCGCTTGTGGCTCGTTACTCTGCCGGCTTCTGTTGCTGGGCAACAGCTGTCCATGGAGCTATCACGTGATCGACGGGGGGGCGTCTTCACCTCGCCTGAAGTATTCAGTCTGGTCTAGACTCGCTTAGTGGTTGGATGTATTCTATACAAGTGCCTAAATCTCCCTTATTGGCTCTTGTTGGAAGATCGTCTCTCATCTCATTATTATTGTTAGTTCTGGAGACTCTGTTCACAGAACATTGTATAGACTTAGTGATTTTCGACGTTGTACTGAGGTTGTGTGTCGCTTAGACACTCTGAGTAACTCAGGTCCTGAGCTGTAGCTTCTGACCTAACTTGTACTGGCATCTGTGTATTGTCACAGTTGGGTATTTTCTTATGCTGAACTTAGATTCAGTAGTATGGGAGCTTTGTGACTTTTGTGGAGGATCTGCTGATGGTCCCTACTAGCTGTCTTTATATTATCTCCTTGTTCCTGATTGTGTCGCAGTTGCTTGTTATATTGTTGTTCGGCTTATCAGTCGTTTATTGTTCAAGCAGACTGTTCTGATTGCCAGTTGGTCAAGAACTTAGTTTATGAGAGGACTTTGTCAGTCACTTGTTTAAGTCTAGTCGAGCCGTGAGACATAGCGAACTACTTAGATCACTTACACACATACACACAAACTTATTTGTACATATTTGTAATATCTTATTAAATGTTAATGTACCAGACGGTACTTAAGACTTATATATGTGATATGTGCTTTCAGCACAATAATACTGTACACGAGAGAAGTGATTAATATTATTTTGATTATTGTGATTAATTTAATTGAATTTAATTTGATATACGCCTAGACAACTTAATAAATTTATTAAATTTTAATTTCTCTAGTTAGTAGCCTACCAGTTGTAATCCTGAAGCACTATTGAATCATACTGAATTCTAATGGATAATTGGACAAGGATACTGACTAATTGTTACGAAAACCCAGCAATAGGCTGGATGCTAGAAGGGCAGTCCTTTCTAGTATTCACTGGAGATCTCTAAGCTTTTAGAATCGCGTTTTTTGTAACAAGCAGGTCGCTCCTGTCTGTCTCAACTACTGGATCACTACGACAAGGTCCTAGATGCACTAGAATACAAAAAAAATGCAGATGTAATATATACAGACTTTGCAAAAGCCTTCGACAAGTGTGACCATGGCGTAATAGCGCACAAAATGCGTGCTAAAGGAATAACAAGAAAAGTTGGTAGATGGATCTATAATTTCCTCACAAACAGAACACAAATAGTAGTCAACAGAGTAAAGTCCGAGGCAGCTACGGTGAAAAGCTCTGTTCCACAAGACACAGTACTCGCTCCCATCTTGTTTCTCATCCTCATATCTGACATAGACAAAGATGTCAGCCACAGCACCGTGTCTTCCTTTGCAGATGACACCCGAATCTGCATGACAGTGTCTTCCATTGCAGACACTGCAAGGCTCCAGGCGGACATCAACTAAATCTTTCAATGGGCTGCAGAAAACAATGATGAGACATTTCAATTATTCCAATATGGTAAACATGAGGAAATTAAAACTTCAGCAGAGTACAAAACAAATTCCGGCCACACAATAGAGCGAAAAACCAACGTCAAAGACCTGGGAGTGATCATGTCGGAGGATCTCAACTTCAAGGACCATAACATTGTATCAATCGCATCTGCTAGAAAAATGACAGGATGGATAATGAGAACCTTCAAAACTAGGGAGGCCAAGCCCATGATGACACTCTTCAGATCGCTTGTTCTATCTAGGCTGGAATATTGTTGCACAATAACAGCACCTTTCAAGGCAGGTGAAATTGCTGACCTAGAAAATGTACAGAGAACCTTCAAGGCGCGCATAACGGAGATAAAACACCTCAATTACTGGGAGCGCTTGAAGTTCCTGAACCTGTACTCCCTGGAACGCAGGCGGGAGAGATACATGATTATATACACCTGGAAAATCCTAGAGGGACTAATACCGAACTTGCACACGAAAATCGCTCACAACGAAAGGAAAAGACTCGGCAGACGATGCAACATCCCTCCAATGAAAAGCAGGGGTGTCACTAGCACGTTAAGAGACAATACAATAAGTGTCAGGGGCCCAAGACTGTTCAACTGCCTCCCAGCATACATAAGGGGGATTACCAATAGACCCCTGACTGTCTTCAAGCAGGCACTGGACAAGCACCTAAAGTCGGTACCTGAGCAGCCGGGCTGTGGCTCGTACATTGGATTGCGTGCAGCCAGCAGTAACAGCCTGGTTGATCAGGCTCTGATCCACCAGGAGGCCTGGTCACAGACCGGGCCGCGGGGGCGTTGACCCCCGGAACTCTCTCCAGGTAAACTTCAGGTAACAGTACAAGGTTGGTTAACAGTACATGGTAGGTCAACACAGTACATGGTAGGTTAACATTAATGGTAGGTTAACACAGTACATGGTAGATTAACACAGCACATTGAAGGTTAATACAGTACAGGGTAGGTTAATACAGTACATGGTAGGGTATGTTAACACAGTACATGATAGGGTAGGTTAACACAGTATATGGTAGGTTAACACAGTACATGGTAGGGTATGTTAACACAGTATATGGTAGGTTAACACAGTACATGGTAGGTTAACACAGTACATGGTAGGGTATGTTAACACAGTACATGGTAGGTTAATACAGTACATGGTAGGTTAACACAGTACATGGTAGCTTAACACAGTACATGGTAGATTAACACAGTACATTGAAGGTTAATACAGTACAGGGTAGGTTAATACAGTACATGGTAGGTTAACACAGTACGTGGTAGGTTAACACAGTACATGGTAGGTTAACACAGTACATTGAAGGTTAATACAGTACAGGGTAGGTTAACAAAGTACATGGTAGGTTAACACAGTACATGGTAGACTAACACAGTACATTGAAGGTTAATACAGTACAGGGTAGGTTAACACAGTACATGGTAGGTTAACACAGTACATGGTAGATTAACACAGTACACTGAAGGTTAATACAGTACAGGGTAGGTTAATACAGTACATGGTAGGTTAACACAGTACATGGTAGGTTAACACAGTACATGGTAGGGTATGTTAACACAGTACATGGTAGGGTATGTTAACACAGTACATGGTAGGCTAATACAGTACATGGTAGGTTAACACAGTACATGGTAGGTTAACACAGTACATGGCAGGGAATGTTAACACAGTACATGGTAGGTTAACACAGTACATGGTAGGTTAACACAGTACATGGTAGATTAACAAGTACACTGAAGGTTAATACAGTACAGGGTAGGTTAATACAGTACATGGTAGGTTAACACAGTACATGGTAGGTTAACACAGTACATGGTAGATTAACACAGTACATTGAAGGTTAATACAGTACAGGGTAGGTTAACACAGCACATGGTAGGTTAGCACAGTACATGGTAGATTAACACAGTACATTGAAGGTTAATACAGTACAGGGTAGGTTAACATAGTACATGGTAGGTTAACACAGTACATGGTAGATTAACACAGTGCATTGAAGGTTAATACAGTACATGGTAGGTTAACACAGTACATGGTAGATTAACACAGTACATTGAAGGTTAATACAGTCCAGGGTAGGTTAATACAGTACATGGTAGGTTAACACAATACATGGTAGGTTAACACAGTACATGGTAGGTTAACACAGTACATGGTAGGTTAACACAGTACATGGTAGGTTAATACAGTACATGGTAGGTTAACACAGTACATGGTAGGTTAACACAGTACATGGTAGGTTAACACAGTACATGGTAGGTTAACACAGTACATGGTAGGTTAACATAGTACATGGTAGGTTAACATAGTACATGGTAAGTTAACACAGTACATGGTAGGTTAACACAGTACATGGTAGGTTAATACAGTACATGGTAGGTTAACACAGTACATGGTATGTTAACACAGTACATGGTAGGTTAACACAGTACATGGTAGGTTAATACAGTACATGGTAGGTTAACACAGTACATGGTAGGTTAATACAGTACATGGTGGGTTAACACAGTACATGGTAGGTTAATGCAGTACATGGTAGGTTAACACAGTACATGGTAGGTTAACACAGTACATGGTAGGTTAACACAGTACATGGTAGGTTAACACAGTACATGGTAGGTTAACACAGTACATGGTAGGTTAACACAGTACATGGTAGGTTAATACAGTACATGGTAGGTTAACACAGTACATGGTAGGTTAATACAGTACATGGTAGGTTAACATAGTACATGGTAGGTTAACACAGTACATGGTAGGTTAACACAGTACATGATAGGTTAACGCAGTACATGGTATGTTAATACAGTACATGATAGGTTAACGCAGTACATGGTAGGTTAACACAGTACATGGTAGGTTAACACAGTACATGGTAGGTTTTGTTAACACAGTACATGGTAGGTTATGTTAAAGCAGTATATGGTAGGTTAACAGAGTACATTGTAGGTTAACACAGTACATGGTAGGTTATGTTAACACAGTACATGGTAGGTTAACACAGTACATGGTAGGTTATGTTAACACAGTACATGGTAGGTTAACACAGTACATGGTAGGTTATGTTAACACAGTACATGGTAGGTTAACACAGTACATGGTAAGTTAACACAGTACATGGTAAGTTAACACAGTACATGGTAGGTTAACACGGTACATGGTAAGTTAACACAGTACATGGTAAGTTAACACAGTACATGGTAAGTTAACACAATACATGGTAGGTTAACAGAGTACATGGTAAGTTAACACAGTACGTGGTAAGTTAACACAGTACATGGTAGGTTAACACAGTACATGGTAGGTTAACACAGTACATGGTAGGTTAACACAGTACATGGTAGGTTAACACAGTACATGGTAGGTTATGTTAACACGGCGAAGAGGAAGACAAGGAAGGGAAAAATAAGAGGAAAATGAAGATGGGAAGTGATGAGGCAGAAAACAGGAGGTGAAGGAAGAAGAGGAGGAGAGAAGGGTAGAGACAGAAAAAGGACGAAAGCAGTGGAAGAATCATGAGAGATGCAGCGTGAGAGAGGGAGAGAAAGTGAGGTAGCATCAAATATCTCAGGAGAAAAAAATAATCTCATTGTTTAATTAGTGAACTTAAGTTTTAAATAAAGTTTAATATCTGCGAACTTAAACTTTTGTTCCATGTTTAATCAAGCAACTTAATTAGAAAAAAAATTTACCAGGGAACTTGAGACGACGATCAATATTTAATTAGCGGATTGTGAGCAACATTCATTAACCAACCGCAGATAATTACAAGACCTTAATTACCGATCTTCCCCATTGTAATGAGAGACATTATATTAGACCATATACATAAAGTCTTCTGAGGGACTGCGGGCAAAGTCTGAGTGTTTTAATTATATCAAACGAACCCACAATGAACACTGCGGGAATTTAATTATCGGAATTTAAAAGTAAGTCCTGGTTGTGGCCAGAGGACCTTACATTAGGTCTTTATAATGTACAGAAAAGTCACAGTTAAACTTCTATTGGAGAGGAAAGTTCAGGTGACGTTTTAGTGGGTCCTGGATCATTATAAAATCACTTTATAATGGTCCAGGATGGACAGAATGTCTGACTCTGTGTTACTAGTCAGGGCTAGTTGTAAACTGCTCCAGTCAACATATTGTGTGTTGTGATTTGTTCCACTGACAGTATTGTAGGTTAGTTATGAGTTACTCCGGTCACAGTATTGTGGGTAAACTGTGAATTTTTCCAGCCACGGTATTGTGGGTCACTTGTGAATTGTTCCAGCCACGGTAGTGTTAGTTGTGAATTGTTCCAGCCACGGTATTGTTAGTTGTGAATTGTTCCAGCCACGGTAATGTGATTTCTTCATAGATAAAACTGCATTTTCTTAATGTTTTGGTATCAGTGCGAAGTAAAAACCACAACACAAGTTTTAATATCAAAATAATAAGGTTTACAAAGATGTAATAACTCGTGAACACTTAAGCTGCCCAATTATGAAGCCATTTACTATAAACCTTAATAATAATCCAACCTGAGAGGTATGGGATCAGGAAGTCGTACAACATATATAATTACACTCCTGTGTCTGAAATTACGATAACAAATCTTTTACCACACCGTAACGTCATTCACAACGTCTGTAACATTAGGCTGGTCTTTTTTGAGCATTATGGTTTAAGAGAAAAATTTGTAGCTAAGTTAGAGGGTGCACATGAATGGATGTGAGTTGAACCTGCCTAGCATGGGTCAGTAGACCTGTTGCAGTGTTCTTACCTTCTTGTGTTAGTGTGTAAGTAAGAAGGAAATCCTCGTCATACAGGACACAGTCCAGCTCTCTCTCTTACCCCTTCCTGACATTCTACCTGACATACACACAAACCTTCAAGGGAGGAAGGTGCTTTGGTGCTGAAGAACTCCGGACTCATGATCCAAGGAATTGGAGATACCTTCCCATACCTCATGCGTCGTATGATCTTTAAGGGTTTAGAACTAACCTATAAATACAATAGTACTATTTCTGCTACTACTACTACTACTATTGCTAGTACTACTACTACTACTGCTAGTACTACTACTGATAGTACTACTACTACTACTACTACTACTACTACTACTACTTAATAATAATAATAATAATAGTAATAATAATAATAATAAAACCCATAGGGGTCTAGAGTGGAGACTGCACAACACTACACGCCTGGCCCACGGCCACGCCTGACCCACGGCCACGCCTGACCCACGGCCACGCCTGGCCCAGGACCACGCCTGGACCACGGCCACGCCTGGCCCACGGCCGGGCTCCTGGAACAGAAAAACTCTCGGAACTCATCAAAGGTAAAGATAAAGATTCAAACTAAAGTTACACCAAATACTTGACGTTGTGTCTGACAGTTTCACTCCGTCACTATTACATACTAATGACTGAAGTTTTACACCTGAGACTGCCCCGCCAGGCTGCTCTACAGCACCTCTGCGATATATCTTAGGAATACGATTTATTTCCGCCTCGCCTCCGAATCCTAGAAAAACATATCTATAACGTCTTCGCGTTTTGCCTTATTTCTGTGATCTACAACATATGAGATCATGAAGGCTGTAGTGTTGTGCTAGTGCAGGTAAGGTGGGAATAAGATCGCCAGGGTAAAGTGCTTCATCAAGTGACCTGAAGGATGAGGTGAGTCCCCAGGGACGACTTAGAGACAGGTAACACAAATTCCTGGCATAAAGAGCTCTAACAGCAGTTCTATTTTTACACACACACACACACACACACACACACACACATACACACACACACACACACACACACACACACATACATACGCACACACATACACACACACACACACATACACACATACACACACACACATACACACACACACACACACACACACATACACACACATACGCAATGGATCAGAGAATATCTGACAGGGAGGCAACAACGAGTCATGGGATCAGTCCTAGGACCTGTTCTCTTCTTGGTATATGTGAACGACATAACGGAAGGGATAGACTCAGAAGTGTCCTTGTTTGCAGATGATGTGAAGTTAATGAGAAGAATCAAATCGGACGAGGATCAGGCAGGACTACAAAGAGACCTGGACAGGCTACAAGCCTGGTCCAGCAACTGGCTCCTTGAATTTAACCCTGCCAAATGCAAAGTCATGAAGATTGGGGAAGGGCAAAGAAGACCGCAGACACAATATAGTTTAGATGGCCAAAGACTGCAAACCTCACTCAAGGAAAAAGATCTGGGGGTGAGTATAACACCGAGCATATCTCCTGAGGCACACATCAATCAGATAACTGCTGCAGCATACGGGCGCCTGGCAAACCTACGGATAGCGTTCCGATACCTCAGTAAGGATTCGTTTAAGACTCTGTATACCATCTACGTCAGGCCCATACTGGAGTATGCAGCACCAGTTTGGAATCCACACCTAGTCAAGCACGTCAAGAAATTAGAAAAAGTGCAAAGGTTTGCAACAAGACTAGTCCCAGAGCTACGGGGATTGTCCTACGAAGAAAGGTTGAGGGAAATCGGCCTGACGACACTGGAGGACAGGAGGGTCAGGGGAGACATGATAACGACATATAAAATACTGAGCGGAATAGACAAGGTGGACAAAGACGGGATGTTCCAGAGATGGGACACAGACACAAGAGGTCACAATTGGAAGTTGAAGACTCAGATGAATCAAAGGGATGTTAGGAAGTATTTCTTCAGTCATAGAGTAGTCAGGCCATGGAATAGCCTAGAAAGAGATGTAGTGGAGGCAGGAACCATACATAGTTTTAAGGCGAGGTATGATAGAGCTCATGGGGCAGGGAGAGAGAGGACCTAGTAGCAATCAGCGAAGAGGTGGGGCCAGGAGCTGTGACTCGACCCCTGCAACCACAAATAGGTGAGTACACACACACACACCCAGACACAGGAGGAAGGGCAAACACACCCCACAGAATCTCCCACCAAAAGTCTCCAACCGCGACATTCCCAACACAACTGAGCAACCTATACTACAACCCACTCACTGTTCCCTCTGCCACCAACCCCCATATCACAAACCTCACCCCAACAGCTGTCCCTTATGGGCATTCTGACCCCACCCCCATCATCACAAACCCCACCTACACCACAGCCCCATATAGGCCCCCACCAAGGCTCTCGCTCCCCAACCCCAATATTCTTGCATGACACAATGATAGAAAAGAAACTGAAAGTTTGGTACACAAACGCGGATGGAATAACGAATAAACATGAGGAGTGGAACGAAAGAATCGGTGAAAAATCCCCAGACATCATAACAGTCACAGAAACAAAACTCGTTGAGACAATAACAGACACAATCTTCCCAACGGGATATCAGATCCCGAGGAAAGATAGAAGGAGTAGAGGGGGAGGAGGGGTTGCACTGCTCATAAAACACCGATGGGGATTTGAGGAAATGGAAGGCATGGACATGATTGGAGAAAGAGACTACATTGTAGGTACAATTCAGTCCGGAGAACATAAAGTAGTCATTGGAGTGATGTATAACCCACCACAGAACTGCAGGAGGCCAAGAGAGGAGTACGAAGAAAACAACAGGGTGATGGTGGACACACTGGCTGAGGTGGCAAGAAAAGCTCACTCGAGCAGAGCAAAGTTACTGGTAATGGGCGATTTCAACCACAGGGAGATCGACTGGGAAAACCTGGAGCCACATGGGGGTCCCGAAACATGGAGAGCCAAGATGATGGATGTGGTACTTGAAAACCTCATGCATCAACATGTCAGGGACACAACCAGAGAGAGAGGGGAGGATGAGCCAGCAAGACTGGATCTTGTGTTCACCCTGAGCAGTTCAGACATTGAGGACATCACTTACGAGAGGCCCCTTGGAGCTAGCGATCACGTGGTTCTGAGTTTTGATTATATAGTAGAGTTACAAGTGGAGAAGGTAACAGGAACTGAAGGGGACAGGCCAAACTATAAAAGGGGGGACTACACAGGTATGAGAAATTTCCTGCAGGAGGTTCAGTGGGACAGAGAAATGGTAGGAAAATCAGTAAACGAGATGATGGAATATGTGGCAACAAAGTGCAAGGAGGCAGAGGAAAGTTTTGTTCCCAAGGGAAACAGAAATAATAGGAAGACCAAAACGAGTCCTTGGTTTACCCGAAGGTGTAGGGAGGCAAAAACTAAGTGCAACAGAGAATGGAAAAGGTACAGGAGGCATAGGACCCAGGAAAACAAGGAGATTAGTAGAAGAGCCAGAAACAAGTATGCACAGATAAGGAGGGAGGCCCAGCGACAGTATGAAAACGACATAGCATCGAAAGTCAAATCTGACCCGGTGATAAGGCTGAGGAAAGAAGGTGGAGAACTCACAAGAAACGATCAAGAGGTATGTGAGGAGCTCAACACGAGATTTAAGGAAGTATTTACAGTAGAGACAGGAAGGACTCTGGGGGGACAGACCAGATGGGGACACCAGCAAGGAATACACCAACAAGTGTTGGACGACATACATACAGATGAGGAGGAGGTGAAGAAACTGCTAAGGAACATCGATACCTCAAAGGCAATGGGACCGGACAACATCTCCCCGTGGGTCCTTAGAGAGGAAGCAGATATGTTGTGCGTGCCACTTACCACAATCTTCAACACGTCCCTGAAAACTGGGCAACTACCTGAGGTATGGAAGACGGCAAATGTAGTTCCCATTTTTAAAAAAGGAGACAGAAAAGAGGCACTAAACTATAGACCTGTGTCATTGACGTGTATAGTATGCAAAATTATGGAGAAGATTATCAGGAGGAGAGTGGTGGAGCACCTGGAACGGAACAAGAGTATAAATGCCAACCAGCACGGATTCACGGAAGGCAAATCCTGTGTCACAAACCTTCTGGAGTTTTATGATAAAATAACAGAAGTAAGACACGAGAGAGAGGGGTGGGTTGATTGCATCTTCTTGGACTGCAAGAAGGCCTTTGACACAGTTCCTCACAAGAGATTAGTGCAGAAGCTAGAGCATCAGGTGCATATAACAGGAAGGGCACTGCAATGGATCAGAGAATACCTGACAGGGAGGCAACAACGAGTCATGGTACGTAATGATGTATCACAGTGGGCACCTGTGACGAGCGGGGTCCCACAGGGGTCGGTCCTAGGACCAGTGCTATTTTTGGTATATGTGAACGACATGATGGAAGGGTTAGACTCAGAAGTGTCCCTGTTTGCAGATGATGTGAAGTTAATGAGGAGAATTAAATCTGATGAGGACCAGGCAGGACTTCAAAGAGACCTGGACAGACTGGACACCTGGTCCAGCAAATGGCTTCTCGAATTTAATCTTGCCAAATGCAAAGTCATGAAGATAGGGGAAGGGCACAGAAGACCACAGACAGAGTATAGGCTAGGTGGCCAAAGACTGCAAACCTCACTCAAGGAGAAAGATCTTGGGGTGAGTATAACACCGAACATGTCTCCGGAAGCACACATCAATCAGATAACTGCTGCAGCATATGGGCGCCTGGCAAACCTGAGAACAGCATTCCGATACCTTATCTGGAGAGAGATCTGGAGAGAGAGTTCCGGGGGTCAACGCCCCCGCGGCCCGGTCTGTGACCAGGCCTCCTTAGGTCATTGTCCCAGGATGCGACCCACACCAGTCGACTAACACCCAGGTACCCATTTTACTGATGGGGAACATAGACAACAGGTGGAAAGAAACACGTCCAATGTTTCTACTCTGGCTGGGAATCGAACCCAGGCCCTCGCCGTGTGAAGCGAGAGCGTTAACCACCAGGCCACCAGGCCAGGAATCGTTCAAGACACTGTACACCGTGTATGTCAGGCCCATACTGGAGTATGCAGCACCTGTTTGGAACCCGCACTTGATAAAGCACGTCAAGAAACTAGAGAAAGTACAAAGGTTTGCGACAAGGTTAGTTCCAGAGCTAAGGGGAATGTCCTATGAAGAAAGATTAAGGGAAATCGGCCTGACGACACTGGAGGACAGGAGGGTCAGGGGAGACATGATAACGACATATAAAATCCTGCGTGGAATAGACAAGGTGGACAAAGACAGGATGTTCCAGGGAGGTGACACAGAAACAAGAGGCCACAATTGGAAGTTGAAGACACAAATGAGTCAGAGAGATATTAGGAAGTATTTCTTCAGTCATAGAGTTGTAAGGCAGTGGAATAGCCTAGAAAATGACGTAGTGGAGGCAGGAACCATACACAGTTTTAAGACGAGGTTTGATAAAGCTCATGGAGCGGGGAGAGAGAGGGCCCAGTAGCAACCGGTGAAGAGGCGGGGCCAGGAGCTAAGACTCGACCCCTGCAACCACAAATAGGTGAGTACAAATAGGTGAGCACACACACACACACACACACACACACACACACACACACACACACACACATACACACACACACACACACACACACACACACACACACACACACACACACACACACACATACACACACACATACACACACATACACACACACACACACACACACACACACATACACACACACACATACACACACACACACACACACACACACACACACACACACACACACAGACACACACACACACACACACACACACACACACACATACAGACACACACATACACACACACACATACACACACATATACGCCTACTAGAGATTTTTTAGGTTATATTCTTCAAGATTTCAAAAAGTCCGCTGGAAGAATCTATCCTAATATTGCAATATTCAAAGAGCGGAGACCAGGTAATGTTACTTGTGTGTCAGTCATGCACCAAGTTACACTGGAAGCCTCACCTGACCTGTGCCACTCTTCCAAGTTCACATTGTTCTCTGATATTGGAAATCGGTCAGTCATAATTTAGCAACGAAATATGTAATGACAATGTTATATAATTATATTTTCTTTGTTTCAGTTCGTAAGAGGAAATGTACACAAAATGTACACAAAATGTACACAAAATGTACACAAAATATACACAAAATGTACACAAAATGTACACAAAATGTACACAAAATCATTGTTTATAAACATTATGGTGATACCAACTAAGTGTGGAAGTGGACACTACTATACACTTCAGGATATTTATTATATGAAATGTTAGACGATGAGTGTCAGAGGTCTGAACTTTGCTCACAACTCTGCAACATAATTGTCATCAAAGATTTGTTAGGTTATACCATGACTTAAGGAAAGATCCCTAGACTTCACTTTACAAAATAAACAAAGCAAATGTGATAATAATTACGGACAAGGTAGATTATAGTGGAAAAATGAACATGTTATTGGAAGACGGGGGAACTTAGGTGCCCGTTAAGGAGGTCCACTTCACTTGAGACGTCGGTATAAGATCAAAGTATCACCTTTTTATTCTTCAGTTGGTCCTCATACCACAGTGTATGTAGTAACCATTTTATTTTTTATGTTATATAAGGTTAAGTTAGGTTATCTTCAAAAATATTTAACCTAACTATACACAACAGAAGAATGGACGGGGAGTCGAAAAGTAGTGGTGAGAGGTAGCAGGTCCAGCGTTTTACCTCTGACCTACCAGGTGTGCAGGCTTCCCCTGATTCAGCCTTCCCCTGCCTCAGCCTTCCCCTGCCTTAAGCTTCCTCTGCCACAAGCTTCCCCTGCCTTAAGCTTTCCCTGCCTCAGGCTTCCCCTACCTTAACCTTCCCCTGGCTCAGGCTTCCCCTGCCTTAAGCTTCCCCTGCCTCAGGTTTCCCCTGCCTCAGGCTTCCCCTGCCTCAGGCTTCCCCTGCCTCAGGCTTCCCCTGCCTCAAGCTTCCCCTGCCTCAGGCTTCCCCTGCCTCAGGCTTCCCATGCCTTAGGCTTCCCCTGCCTTAGGCTTCCCCTGCCTCAGGCTTCCACTGCCTTAAGCTTCCCCTGCCTTAGGCTTCCCCTGCCTCAGGCTTCCCCTGCCTCAGGCTCCCACTGCCTCAGGCTTCCCCTGCCTTAAGCTTCCACTGCCTCAGGCTTCCCCTGCCTCAGGCTTCCCCTGCCTCAGTCTTCCCCTGCCTCAGGCTTCCCCTGCCTCAGGCTTCACCTGCCTCAGGCTTCCACTGCCTCAGGCTTCCCCTGCCTCAGGCTTCCCCTGCCTTAGGCTTCCCCTGCCTCAGGCTTCCTTTGCCTCAGGCTTCCCCTGCCTCAGGCTTCCCCTGCCTCAGGCTTCCCCTGCCTCAGGCTTCCCCTGCCTCAGGCTTCCCCTGCCTCAGACTTCCCCTGCCTCAGGCTTCCCCTGCCTCAGGCTTCCCCTGCCTCAGGCTTCCCCTGCCTCAGGCTTCCCCTGCCTCAGGCTTCCCCTGCCTCAGGCTTCCCCTGCCTCAGGCTTCCCCTGCCTCAAGCTTCCCCTGCCTCAAGCTTCCCCTGCCTCAGGCTTCCCCTGCCTCAGGCTTCCCCTGCCTCACGCTTCCCCCGCCTCAGGCTTCCCCTGCCTCAGGCTTCCCCTGCCTCAGGCTTCCCCTGCCTCAAGCTTCCCCTGCCTCAGGCTTCCCCTGCCTCAGGCTTCCCCTGCCTCAGGCTTCCCCTGCCTCAGGCTTCCCCTGCCTTAGGCTTCCCCTGCCTCAGGCTTCCCCTGCCTCAGGCTTTCCCTGCCTCAGGCTTCCCCTGCCCTGCACACTTGTAAAAACCATAGCAGCTGCTAAAATTATTTTCTATCGCATGTAATCACATCTTACTCAATTCTCTTGTTTATTTTTCATGTAACAAAATGGAGATAAAATCAGTAAGCATGTCAACGTTGCTTCACTACAATCATGTTAGTATTAACCAAGCAATTTTAACGTCAATCAAACCAACACAACAACAAAAAATAATAGACTGTTAATTTAAAATACATACAAGTGTTATGAGAGGTGAGGTTGTCTGTGTTGGTCTCCATGGTGAGGGAGACCACTGAGTAACTGAAGCCATGGTTGAGGGAGACCACTGAGTAACTGAAGCCATGGTTGAGGGAGACCACTGAGTAACTGAAGCCATGGTTGAGGGAGACCACTGAGTAACTGAAGCCATGGTTGAGGGAGACCACTGAGTAACTGAAGTCATGGTTGAGGGAGACCACTGAGTAACTGAAGCCATGGTTGAGGGAGACCACTGAGTAACTGAAGCCATGGTGAGGGAGACCACTGAGTAACTGAAGTCATGGTTGAGGGAGACCACTGAGCAACTGAAGCCATGGTTGAGGGAGACCACTGAGTAACTGAAGCCATGGTTGAGGGAGACCACTGAATAACTGAAGCCATGGATGAGGGAGACCACTGAGTAACTGAAGCCATGGTTGAGGGAGACCACTGAATAACTGAAGTCATGGTTGAGGGAAACCACTGAGTAACTGAAGCCATGGTTGAGGGAATCACTGAGTAACTGAAGCCATGGTTGAGGGAGACCACTGAGTAACTGAAGCCATGGTTGAGGGAATCACTGAGTAACTGAAGCCATGGTTGAGGGAATCACTGAGTAACTGAAGCCATGGTTGAGGGAGACCACTGAGTAACTGAAGCCATGGTTGAGGGAGACCACTGAGTAACTGAAGCCATGGTTGAGGGAATCACTGAGTAACTGAAGCCATGGTTGAGGGAATCACTGAGTAACTGAAGCCATGGTTGAGGGAGACCACTGAGTAACTGAAGCCATGGTTGAGGGAGACCACTGAGTAACTGAAGCCATGGTTGAGGGAATCACTGAGTAACTGAAGCCATGGTTGAGGGAATCACTGAGTAACTGAAGCCATGGTTGAGGGAGACCACTGAGTAACTGAAGCCATGGTTGAGGGAATCACTGAGTAACTGAAGCCATGGTTGAGGGAATCACTGAGTAACTGAAGCCATGGTTGAGGGAGACCACTGAGTAACTAAAGCCATGGTTGAGGGAGACCACTGAGTAACTGAAGCCATGGTTGAGGGAGACCACTGAATAACTGAAGCCATGGATGAGGGAGACCACTGAGTAACTGAAGCCATGGTTGAGGGAGACCACTGAATAACTGAAGTCATGGTTGAGGGAAACCACTGAGTAACTGAAGCCATGGTTGAGGGAATCACTGAGTAACTGAAGCCATGGTTGAGGGAGACCACTGAGTAACTGAAGCCATGGTTGAGGGAATCACTGAGTAACTGAAGCCATGGTTGAGGGAATCACTGAGTAACTGAAGCCATGGTTGAGGGAGACCACTGAGTAACTGAAGCCATGGTTGAGGGAGACCACTGAGTAACTGAAGCCATGGTTGAGGGAATCACTGAGTAACTGAAGCCATGGTTGAGGGAATCACTGAGTAACTGAAGCCATGGTTGAGGGAGACCACTGAGTAACTGAAGCCATGGTTGAGGGAGACCACTGAGTAACTGAAGCCATGGTTGAGGGAATCACTGAGTAACTGAAGCCATGGTTGAGGGAATCACTGAGTAACTGAAGCCATGGTTGAGGGAGACCACTGAGTAACTGAAGCCATGGTTGAGGGAATCACTGAGTAACTGAAGCCATGGTTGAGGGAATCACTGAGTAACTGAAGCCATGGTTGAGGGAGACCACTGAGTAACTAAAGCCATGGTTGAGGGAGACCACTGAGTAACTGAAGCCATGGTTGAGGGAGACCACTGAATAACTGAAGCCACGGTTGAGGGAGACCACTGAGTAACTGAAGCCATGGTTGAGGAGACCACTGAGTAACTGAAGCCATGGTTGAGGGAGAACACTAAGTAACTGAAGCCATGGTTGAGGGAGATCACTGGGTAACTGAAGCCATGGTTGAGGGAGATCACTGGGTAACTGAAGTCATGGTTGAGGGAGACCACTGAGCAACTGAAGCCATGGTTGAGGGAGACCACTGAGTAACTGAAGCCATGGTTGAGGGAGACCACTGAGTAACTGAAGCCATGGTTCAGGGAGACCACTGAATAACTGAAGCCATGAATGAGGGAGACCACTGAGTAACTGAAGCCATGGTTGAGGGAGACCACTGAATAACTGAAGCCATGGTTGAGGGAAACCACTGAGTAACTGAAGCCATGGTTGAGGGAAATCACTGAGTAACTGAAGCCATGGTTGAGGGAATCACTGAGTAACTGAAGCCATGGTTGAGGGAGACCACTGAGTAACTGAAGCCATGGTTGAGGGAGACCACTGAGTAACTGAAGCCATGGTTGAGGGAATCACTGAGTAACTGAAGCCATGGTTGAGGGAGACCACTGAGTAACTGAAGCCATGGTTGAGGGAGACCACTGAGTAACTGAAGCCATGGTTGAGGGAATCACTGAGTAACTGAAGCCATGGTTGAGGGAATCACTGAGTAACTGAAGCCATGGTTGAGGGAATCACTGAGTAACTGAAGCCATGGTTGAGGGAGACCACTGAGTAACTAAAGCCATGGTTGAGGGAGACCACTGAGTAACTGAAGCCATGGTTGAGGGAGACCACTGAGTAACTGAAGCCATGGTTGAGGGAGACCACTGAGTAACTGAAGCCATGGTTGAGGGAATCACTGAGTTACTGAAGCCATGGTTGAGGGAGACCACTGAGTAACTGAAGCCATGGTTGAGGGAGACCACTGAGTAACTGAAGCCATGGTTGAGGGAATCACTGAGTTACTGAAGCCATGGTTGAGGGAGACCACTGAGTAACTGAAGCCATGGTTGAGGGAGACCACTGAGTAACTGAAGCCATGGTTGAGGGAGATCACTGGGTAACTGAAGCCATGGTTTAGGGAGACCACTGAGTGAAGCCATTGTTGAGGGAGATCACTGAGTAACTGAAGCCATGGTTGAGGGAGACCACTGAGTAACTGAAGCCATGGTTGAGGGAGATCACTGGGTAACTGAAGCCATGGTTGAGGGAGATCACTGGGTAACTGAAACCAAGGCTGCAAACTGACAGAGCAAAAGAGAATTCAATTACAATATTCTGATTGCCAGCTAAGTAATTGTTGATATTTGCCTAGTAGAGTGGAGAGAGAGAGTGAGGTAACCAGCGAGACTGACGTTAAGAGGCAGTGTGAATGATGGTCGGTAAATTTCACCAGTTCTGTCGTTCAAAGAACTTTCTTGAAGATTTAACACCACAGCGAAAAAACTTAAATAAGGTTATGGAAATTCTTAGATATGTTTGGTAATTTAACCTGTTTTATTCCACGTAAATGTTAAGATGGTGAGGTTAGGTTGCTAGGTTAGTTATAGTGAAAAAAATATAAATTAACATAGAAATTTACACAAATATTTTCCATGAGAGGGGGAGGGGAGGCGAATCATAGGGTAATCCGTTGAGAGTAACAGTCTACTTGATCAGCACTTCTCACAGTAACTATCAGTCACTGAGGGCTCCAAGCAAGGCTTCTCACAGTTACTATCAGTCACGGAGGACTCCAAGCAAAGCTTCTCACAGTTACTATCAGTCACTGAGGACTCCAAGCAAGGCTTCTCTCAGTTACTATCAGTCAGTGAGGGCTCCAAGCTAGGCTTCTCACAGTTACTATCAGTCACTGAGGACTCCAAGCAGCTTCTCACAGTTAGTATCAGTCACGGAGGACTCCAAGCAAGGCTTCTCACAGTTACTATCAGTCACTGAGCACTCCAAGCAGCTTCTCACAGTTACTATCAATCACTGAGGACTCCAAGCAAGGCTTCTCACAGTTACTATCAGTCACTGAGGACTCCAAGCAAAGCTTCTCACAGTTAGTATCAGTCAGTGAGGGCTCCAAGCTAGGCTTCTCACAGTTACTATCAGCCACTGAGGACTCCAAGCAGCTTCTCACAGTTAGTATCAGTCACGGAGGACTCCAAGCAAAGCTTCTCACAGTTACTATCAGTCACTGAGCACTCCAAGCAGCTTCTCACAGTTACTATCAATCACTGAGGACTCCAAGCAAGGCTTCTCACAGTTACTATCAGTCAATGAGGACTTCAAGCAAGGCTTCTCACAGTTACTATCAGTCAGTGAGGGCTCCAAGCAAGGCTTCTCACAGTTACTATCAGTCACTGAGGACTCCAAGCTAGGCTTCTCACAGTTACTATCAGTCACTGAGGACTCCAAGCAAGGCTTCTCACAGTTACTATCAATCACTGAGGACTCCAAGCAAGGCTTCTCACAGTTACTATCAGTCACTGAGGACTCCAAGCAAAGCTTCTCACAGTTACTATCAGTCACTGAGGACTCCAAGCAAGGCTTCTCACAGTTACTATCAGTCATTGAGGGCTCCAAGCAGCTTCTCACAGTTATTATCAGTCACTGAGGGTTCCAAGCAAGGCTTCTAACAGTTCCTATCAGTCATTGAGGGCCCCAAGCAAGGCTTCTCACAGTTACTATCAGTCATTAAAGACTCCAAGCAGCTTCTCACAGTTACTATCAGTCACTGAGGGTTCCAAGCAAGGCTTCTCACAGTTCCTATCAGTCATTGAGGGCTCCAAGCAAGGCTTCTCACAGTTACTATCAGTCACTGAGGGCTTCAAGCAAGGCTTCTCACAGTTACTATCAGTCACTGAGGACTCCAAGCAAGGCTTCTCGCAGTTACTATCAATCACTGAGGACTCCAAGCAAGGCTTCTCACAGTTACTATCAGTCACTGAGGACTCCAAGCAAGGCTTCTCACAGTTACTATCAGTTACTAAGGACTCCAAGCAAGGCTTCTCACAGTTACTATCAGTCACTGAGGACTCCAAGCAAGGCTTCTCACAGTTACTATCAGTCACGGAGGACTCCAAGCAAGGCTTCTCACAGTTACTATCAGTCACGGAGGACTCCAAGCAAGGCTTCTCACAGTTACTATCAGTCAGTGAGGGCTCCAAGCAAGGCTTCTCACAGTTACTATCAGTCATTGAGTTCCCCAAGCAAGTCTTCTCACAGTTACTATCAGTCACTGAGGGCTCCAAGCAAGGCTTCTCACAGTTACTATCAGTCACTGAGGACTCCAAGCAAAGCTTCTCACAGTTACTATCAGTTACTAAGGACTCCAAGCAAGGCTTCTCACAGTTACTATCAGTTACTAAGGACTCCAAGCAAGGCTTCTCACAGTTACTATCAGTCACTGAGGACTCCAAGCAAGGCTTCTCACAGTTACTATCAGTCACGGAGGACTCCAAGCAAGGCTTCTCACAGTTACTATCAGTCACGGAGGACTCCAAGCAAAGCTTCTCACAGTTACTATCAGTCACTGAGGACTCCAAGCAAAGCTTCTCGCAGTTACTATCAGTCACGGAGGACTCCAAGCAAGGCTTCTCACAGTTACTATCAGTCAGTGAGGGCTCCAAGCAAGGCTTCTCACAGTTACTATCAGTCACTGAGGACTCCAAGCAAGGCTTCTCACAGTTACTATCAGTCACTGAGGACTCCAAGCAAGGCTTCTCACAGTTACTATCAGTTACTAAGGACTCCAAGCAAGGCTTCTCACAGTTACTATCAGTCACTGAGGACTCCAAGCAAGGCTTCTCACAGTTACTATCAGTCACTGAGGACTCCAAGCAAGGCTTCTCACAGTTACTATCAGTCACTGAGAACTCCAAGCAAGGCTTCTCACAGTTACTATCAGTCACTGAGGACTCCAAGCAAGGCTTCTCACAGTTACTATCAGTTACTGAGGACTCCAAGCAAGGCTTCTCACAGTTACTATCAGTCACTGAGGACTCCAAGCTAGGCTTCTCACAGTTACTATCAATCACTGAGGACTCCAAGCAAGGCTTCTCATAGTTACTATCAGTCACGGAGGACTCCAAGCAAGGCTTCTCACAGTTACTATCAGTCACCGAGGACTCCAAGCAAAGCTTCTCAAAGTTACTATCAGTCACTGAGGACTCCAAGCAAAGCTTCTCCCAGTTACTATGAGTCACTGAGGACTCCAAGCAAGGCTTCTCACAGTTACTATCAGTCACTGAGGACTCCAAGCAAGGCTTCTCACAGTTACTATCAGTCACTGAGGACTCCAAGCAAGGCTTTTCACAGTTACTATCAGTCACTGAGGACTCCAAGCAAGGCTTCTCACAGTTACTATCAGTCACTGAGGACTCCAAGCAAGGCTTCTCACAATTACTATCAGTTACTGAGGACTCCAAGCAAGGCTTCTCACAGTTACTATCAGTTACTGAGGACTCCAAGCAAGGCTTCTAACAGTTACTATCAGTCACTGAGGACTCCAAGCTAGGCTTCTCACAGCTACTATCAATCGCTAAGGACTCCAAGCAAGGCTTCTCATAGTTACTATCAGTCACGGAGGACTCCAAGCAAGGCTTCTCACAGTTACTATCAGTCACCGAGGACTCCAAGCAAAGCTTCTCACAGTTACTATCAGTCACTGAGGACTCCAAGCAAAGCTTCTCGCAGTTACTATCAGTCACGGAGGACTCCAATCAAGGCTTCTCACAGTTACTATCAGTCAGTGAGGGCTCCAAGCAAGGCTTCTCACAGTTACTATCAGTCATTGAGGGCTCCAGGCAAGGCTTCTCACAGTTACTATCAGTCACTGAGGGCTCCAAGCAAGGCTTCTCACAGTTACTATCAGTCACCGAGGAGTCCAAGCAAGGCTTCTCACAGTTACTATCAGTCACTGAGGACTCCAAGCAAGGCTTCTCACAGTTACTATCAGTTACTGAGGATCCAAGCAAGGCTTCTCACAGTTACTATCAGTCACTGAGGACTAGAAGCTAGGCTTCTCACAGTTACTATCAGTCACTGAGGACTCCAAGCAAGGCTTCTCATAGATACTATCAGTCATGGAGGACTCCAAGCAAGGGTTCTCACAGTTACTATCAGTCACCGAGGACTCAAAGCAAAGCTTCTCACAGTTGCTATCAGTCTCTGAGGACTCCAAGCAAAGCTTCTCGCAGTTACTATCAGTCACTGAGGACTCCAAGCAAGGCTTCTCACAGTTACTATCAGTCACTGAGGACTCCAAGCAAGGCTTCTCACAGTTACTATCAGTCACTGAGGACTCCAAGCAAGGCTTCTCACAGTTACTATCAGTCACTGAGGACTTCAAGCAAAGCTTCTCGCAGTTACTATCAGTCACGGAGGACTCCAATCAAGGCTTCTCAGAGTTACTATCAGTCAGTGAGGGCTTCAAGCAAGGCTTCTCACAGTTACTATCAGTCATTGAGGGCTCCAAGCAAGGCTTCTCACAGTTACTATCAGTCACTGAGGGCTCCAAGCAAGGCTTCTCACAGTTACTATCAGTCACTGAGGACGCCGAGCAAGGCTTCTCACAGTTACTATCAGTCACTGAGGACTCCAAGCAAGGCTTCTCACAGTTACTATCAGTTACTGAGGATCCAAGCAAGGCTTCTCACAGTTACTATCAGTCACTGAGGACTAGAAGCTAGGCTTCTCACAGTTACTATCAATAACTGAGGACTCCAAACAAGACTTCTCATAGTTACTATCAGTCACGGAGGACTCCAAGCAAGGGTTCTCACAGTTGCTATCAGTCACCGAGGACTCGAAGCAAAGCTTCTCATAGTTACTTTCAGTCACTGAGGACTCCAAGCAAAGCTTCTCGCAGTTACTATCAGTCACTGAGGACTCCAAGCAAGGGTTCTCACAGTTACTATCAGTCACTGAGGACTCCAAGCAAGGCTTCTCACAGTTACTATCAGTCACTGAGGACTCCAAGCAAGGCTTCTCACAGTTACTATCACTCACTGAGGACTCCAAGCAAGGCTTCTCACAGTTACTATCAGTCACTGAGGGCTCCAAGCAAGGCTTCTCACAGTTACTATCAGTCACTGAGGACTCCAAGCAAGGCTTCTCACAGTTACTATCAGTCACTGAGGACTCCAAGCAAGGCTTCTCACAGTTACTATCAGTTACTAAGGACTCCAAGCAAGGCTTATCACAGTTACTATCAGTCACTGAGGACTCCAAGCAAGGCTTCTCACAGTTACTATCAATCACTGAGGACTCCAAGCAAGGCTTCTCACAGTTACTATCAGTCACTGAGGACTCCAAGCAAGGCTTCTCACAGTTATTATCAGTTACTGAGGACTCCAAGCAAGGCTTCTCACAGTTACTATCAGTCACTGAGGACTGCAGCTAGGCTTCTCACAGTTACTATCAGTCACTGAGGACTCCAAGCAAGGCTTCTCATAGATACTATCAGTCACGGAGGACTCCAAGCAAGGCTTCTCACAGTTACTATCAGTCACCGAGGACTCAAAGCAAAGCTTCTCACAGTTGCTATCAGTCACTGAGGACTCCAAGCAAAGCTTCTCGCAGTTACTATCAGTCACTGAGGACTCCAAGCAAGGCTTCTCACAGTTACTATCAGTCACTGAGGACTCCAAGCAAGGCTTCTCACAGTTACTATCAGTCACTGAGGACTCCAAGCAAGGCTTCTCACAGTTACTATCAGTCACTGAGGACTCCAAGCAAAGCTTCTCGCAGTTACTATCAGTCACGGAGGACTCCAATCAAGGCTTCTCAGAGTTACTATCAGTCAGTGAGGGCTTCAAGCAAGGCTTCTCACAGTTACTATCAGTCATTGAGGGCTCCAAGCAAGGCTTCTCACAGTTACTATCAGTCACTGAGGGCTCCAAGCAAGGCTTCTCACAGTTACTATCAGTCACTGAGGACTCCGAGCAAGGCTTCTCACAGTTACTATCAGTCACTGAGGACTCCAAGCAAGGCTTCTCACAGTTACTATCAGTTACTGAGGATCCAAGCAAGGCTTCTCACAGTTACTATCAGTCACTGAGGACTAGAAGCTAGGCTTCTCACAGTTACTATCAATAACTGAGGACTCCAAGCAAGACTTCTCATAGTTACTATCAGTCACGGAGGACTCCAAGCAAGGGTTCTCACAGTTACTATCAGTTACTGAGGACTCCAAGCAAGGCTTCTCACAGTTACTATCAGTCACTGAGGACTGCAGCTAGGCTTCTCACAGTTACTATCAGTCACTGAGGACTCCAAGCAAGGCTTCTCATAGATACTATCAGTCACGGAGGACTCCAAGCAAGGCTTCTCACAGTTACTATCAGTCACCGAGGACTCAAAGCAAAGCTTCTCACAGTTGCTATCAGTCACTGAGGACTCCAAGCAAAGCTTCTCGCAGTTACTATCAGTCACTGAGGACTCCAAGCAAGGCTTCTCACAGTTACTATCAGTCACTGAGGACTCCAAGCAAGGCTTCTCACAGTTACTATCAGTCACTGAGGACTCCAAGCAAGGCTTCTCACAGTTACTATCACTCACTGAGGACTCCAAGCAAGGCTTCTCACAGTTACTATCAGTCACTGAGGGCTCCAAGCAAGGCTTCTCACAGTTACTATCAGTCACTGAGGACTCCAAGCAAGGCTTCTCACAGTTACTATCAGTCACTGAGGACTCCAAGCAAGGCTTCTCACAGTTACTATCAGTTACTAAGGACTCCAAGCAAGGCTTCTCACAGTTACTATCAGTCACTGAGGACTCCAAGCAAGGCTTCTCACAGTTACTATCAATCACTGAGGACTCCAAGCAAGGCTTCTCACAGTTACTATCAGTCACTGAGGACTCCAAGCAAGGCTTCTCAGGAGTTACTATCAGTCATTGAGGACTGCAGCTAGGCTTCTCACAGTTACTATCAGTCACTGAGGACTCCAAGCAAGGCTTCTCATAGTTACTATCAGTCACGGAGGACTCCAAGCAAGGCTTCTCACAGTTAGTATCAGTCACCGAGGACTCCAAGCAAAGCTTCTCACAGTTACTATCAGTCACTGAGGACTCCAAGCAAAGCTTCTCGCAGTTACTATCAGTCACTGAGGACTCCAAGCAATGCTTCTCACAGTTACTATCAGTCACTGAGGACTCCAAGAAAGGCTTCTCACAGTTACTATCAGTCACTGAGGACTCCAAGCAGGGCTTCTCACAGTTACTATCAGTCACTGAGGACTCCAAGCAAGGCTCCTCACAGTTACTATCAGTTACTGAGGACTCCAAGCAAGGCTTCTCACAGTTACTATCAGTCACTGAGGACTTCAATCAAGGCTTCTCACAGTTACTATCAGTTACTGAGGACTCCAAGCAAGGCTTCTCACAGTTACTATGAGTCACTGAGGACTCCAAGCTAGGCTTCTCACAGTTACTATCAGTCACTGAGGATTCCAAGGAAGGCTTCTCATAGTTACTATCAGTCACCGAGGACTCCAAGCAAAGCTTCTCACAGTTACTATCAGTCACTGAGGACTCCAAGCAAAGCTTCTCGCAGTTACTATCAGTCACTGAGGACTCCAAGCAAGGCTTCTCACAGTTACTATCAGACAGTGAGGGCTCCAAGCAAGGCTTCTCACAGTTACTATCAGTCACTGAGAGCTCCAAGCAAGGCTTCTCACAGTTACTATCAGTCACTGAGGACTCCAAGCAAGGCTTCTCACAGTTACTATCAGACAGTGAGGGCTCCAAGCAAGGCTTCTCACAGTTACTATCAGTCACTGAGAGCTCCAAGCAAGGCTTCTCACAGTTACTATCAGTCACTGAGGACTCCAAGCAAGGCTTCTCACAGTTTAGCCGAGGATCAGCAATCACTTTAGTGTTTTACCCACACAAACTATTGCAATGTATTTTCCTATCACAGCGTGAGAATTACTTGACACATTTAATCACAGATCTATTTCTTATCCTATAATTTTTCAAGGCTTCTGTGACAGGACAGATTACTGTAATTGATTTCCTGACATTGCCTGGCAAAAAAAAAAAGAAGAACTTTTCTAGGCTTTAGATATCATTGCTCATCTTTTGTCACTAATCAGAACAAGTTAAATCATTTCTGCCTCACATGAGCAAAGAGAATTACTTTTTTTTTTTTTAGATTTAATCCTTAATTAGATATAACTGTACACTCAGAACCGAGGCCAGAATGACGTATCAACTCATATATGGGTCCTGAAGTCACTATCACTGCTTAAGTGAATTAAACAGTTATCCCCAGTAATGGCATCATTAGCCTGTCCAGCAGCTGCGAAAATCACTGCCACAAATTTGTGATATTCGCAAAAATACATTAAATGTCATCCCATCTTATTGTCTACTTTACGTTGGTGTATCATTTATTGTTATATATTAAGTGTTACAAACTGTCACTACCATTACTTACAGCTGCGCCTATAAATTACGACTATGCTAAGTCTGAAAAGAACAATCCTGGAGTTTTTTAGAATTTGTGCAATAGATTGCAACGCGAATTTCAAAAATCTTTCATGATTTACAAAAAAACTAATAAAAAAAAGGATGGTGAAGACTTAACAGCACTTTCTTTCACTCTTGTATATAAGTAACCTTGATCAGACTCGCTCATCAGTCATGCAACTTGCTGCTCAACAACAGCCTGCAACACATAAATCCATCACACCCCCTAACAAAATTCTTAACCTGCACCTACAGCAAAAATTGAAAAAAATCTAATAATTTTACTCTAATATTTTATAATTTATAAAAGTGAAGATAAATTACCACCAGAGTGAGGTTATGTATCACTACAACACTGACATCCTCGAATATTTTGACTTCATAAGATGCTCAATAGAAAAAAATATACAAAAATATTTTTGTAGTAGAGGATAAACTATTAAGGTTTGCGAGGCTTGTAGTGACTCGCGTGATGATAATCCTCACGAGGCTTGTAGTTGTCAGCATAGTTGCTGATCCCTGTGTTATATAGCATAGCATATTAGTATCATCCATGTGCTTTAGATAGGAGATCCCTTGTAGGCCTGTGACTTTGTGTGACGTCACGGGATGCGCATGTGTACGCTCGTACCTCTGCCCCGGTCTCACTCGGCGTAGACCTACAGGCGAAGACAGGCAAGGCACTGGGCTCCAGTTCCCATCATCTCAGTCTGACAATATATCGTAACCATCCAATAAGTGTGTCTACCTTCAACCCTCGTTATCTCCATTTAAGAACCCCTACGATAGTAGTGACTCGCGTGATGATAATCCTCACGAGGCTTGTAGTGACTCGCGTGATGATAATCCTCACGAGGCTTGTAGTGACTCGCGTGATGATAATCCTCACGAGGCTTGTAGTGACTCGCGTGATGATAATCCTCACGAGGCTTGTAGTGACTCGCGTGATGATAATCCTCACGAGGCTTGTAGTGACTCGCGTGATGATAATCCTCACGAGGCTTGTAGTGACTCGCGTGATGATAATCCTCACGAGGCTTGTAGTGACTCGCGTGATGATAATCCTCACGAGGCTTGTAGTGACTCGCGTGATGATAATCTTCACATAACTCTGGCAGCTGCTCACACCTATACTTTACTGTAATAAAGAAATAATGCCAAGAGCCAATCATGCGAGGTACTTAATCTTTAGCCATATTACGAGCAGATAAATGAATACTGCGACCCTGATGCCAGGCCACAAGTGAATATGGAATATTACAAACGGGAATATATGGTTGTAGTATATTATAATATGCAGGAAGACATGATCATAATTTTATGAAGGAGAACACCTCCTCTCATTACCTCTCTCTCTCTCTCTCTCTCTCTCTATATATATATATATATATATATATATATATATATATAATCATCTTTAAGTCCTCAGAAACTTAAACATGATTATCATATCGCCTCTTCCTTAGTTTATAATGAAGGTAAACTTCATTTTTCAGACGTACATACGCACGTACATACGTGCGGACGCGCGCGCGCGCGCGCGTGTGTGTGTTTTATGCTCGTGGTTATATTCGCTAGAAACATCAGTATTCAGTGAAGATGATCCAGCAGGAGCTGATGAATCCAGCGCACGCACTACCATCATAATCTTGAGTCATGCAACCTTCACTACCATGCACCGTCAAGCAGTCACGGTGTGTGCGTGTTCCTTGTCCTGATGACTGTATGAGCGCCAGATGAGAGTGAGAGCTGCTTATGATGCGTATGGCACACAAGGTGCACGAGCACCACTCATACCGTACACCTGAGTGCGTATGCTCGCTGCGTCCAGAGTTGTGAGTATAATTACAGCAGGTACGCTTAACGGACACAGCATCAACCATCCACATCTCCATGACCAGGACGAGTTTTGCGCTTAACTTTAATATTAATAATAATGATATTATTAATAATATAAATAGTAGCAGTAGTATAATTATTAACACTTACATTCATGTGAAATTACTAACCTATACGATCATAATGTGCCTGGAAAATGGGGGGTAATCAAATTTGATCCAAGGAAGGGGAGGGTAGCTTTAATTTCTCAGATCAAGAGCCCTTCACCGACATCAAGGCGGCCCCCTTCAAGTGTGCAACTTCCACAGTAATATCCGCCTGTCAGGTCCTGACCTGAGCTTCAGTTCTTAGGTAATAACAGAAGCCTCTACCATCTGTTAAGTTTTTCTACTGATCTTTTCAAATGTCTTAATAAAAGTGAAGCAACCCGACAGAAAGTGAGGAAAAAATTCAATGGTACTCAAGTCTAACAACTTACATAAATCATGTTGTACATAAATGGTATACAAAAAGTTGACTCATCTAAAAATATCTCCATAAACATTTTGATCTCCATCCTATTTCCATTTCGCGTGAAGGCGAGGTCCAATAAGAAGCAGAATCTATAGCCGGAGATATCTCTGGCAAGATGAAACGCCTGCTCCTCTCCACAAGAAACTCCAATTTTCCAAGATTCTATCTCAAAATTACACATCTGGGAGAGAGGAAAAAATCTAAAGCACTTACAATGTCAAGCCGGAGACCGATCAGGTATAATATATGATAATCAGACACACTCAAACAAAACATTTCTCTCCGTGATGCTAATGATATTACCCGAGCGGTGTGTGGCCCTTAAGGTCATTCTGTGTCCAGCAGTGTGTGGCCCTTAAAAAGATGATTATGTCCAGCAGTACATGGCCCTTGAGGTCTTTATATTCAGCAGTGTGTGGCCTTTGAGGTCATTATGCCCAGCAGTGTGTGACCCTTGAGGTCATGTCCAGCAGTGTATGGCCTATACGGTCATTTTGTGCTGAACGGTGCATGAGCCTTATGGTCATTATGTCCAGCGGTGCGTGACCCTTGCGGTCATTATGTCCAGCGATGCATGCCATGCCCTTGCGGTTATTATGTCCAGCGATGTGTCCAGTTGTGGGCCAGGTTTGCGTTGTTAATAATACAGTAGTCAGGTAGTGTTGGGGACAATGAAGGTAGTTACAGTGTTGCTCTGATTGAAGGTTCCCGAGAGTGACCTAGGTGGTGGGTGGTGTGTACAGTGAGACTTGTGGTAGACAATGAAGGTAGTTACAGTGTTGCTCTGATTGAAGGTTCCCGAGAGTGACCTAGGTGGTGGGTGGTGTGTACAGTGAGACTTGTGGTAGACAATGAAGGTAGTTACAGTGTTGCTCTGATTGAAGGTTCCCGAGAGTGACCTAGGTGGTGGGTGGTGTGTACAGTGAGACTTGTGGTAGACAACACAGGTCAGGGTTCAAGCTAGTACAAGTGGTTCTGTGTTGTCAGGTATGTACGCCAGGTAGGTCAAGAGGTCAAGCTGATTTAATAACAGTTAATAACTTGCTTCTGAGAGCTGATACTCCTTCTTTTTACTTTTACGATGAAAATACATTTGTATACTTGAGTATTTTGTATTTATTGACAATTAATATGCGAGAGGAAAATTTGACGACTTTTCGGTCCGTCTTGAGCGTTTATCAACTCAAACCGATCCAGAAACATAGACCAGTTGTGACCTGATAATGGTCATCGACGGACTGAAATGTTGCCACAAGTTTGTTGTCATAATTGCGGGTTATTTGCGAGTTCTTTCAGACAGGTTATTGTGACTTTTATTAATCAGTAAAGTCGTCAATACCAGTCACGGTATTGTGCGTTTTTTTATTTTGTATTCATCAATTTTTCTTTCAGATCCCTGCTGGTTGAAACTATCTTTAAGGGAAGCAGACTTATTATATTTACAGAGAAAAACTAAACCGCCATGCAGCGCCATGCACCGCCATGCACCGCCATGCACCGCCATGCACCGCCATGCAGCGCCATGCAGCGCCATGCACCGCCATGCACCGCCATGCACCGCCATGCACCGCCATGCACCGCCATGCAGCGCCATGCAGCGCCATGCAGCGCCATGCAGCGTCTGTGGGGTGGGAGGTAATCACGTTTGATCCAAGAAAGAAAAACCCAGCTTCAATTTGTTAAATCGAAAGTTATTCACCAGAATCAAGGTACCTCCCGTGAAGGGACGAATCCTTCCATACAAAGTACAAAAGTACGTTCAAACTATATAGAAGAAAGCAGAAATCCTTCACTGAAAGGTGTAATTAAAATGGTGTGTGTGTGAGCATAAGATGGAGTCGGGTGTATCAGCCAGGCCATCTTCCTCTCCCACTTTTCTCAGCAACTCCGTGCCTGACCTATAAACGGAAAAAGTTCATATATTGTACACAGGCGTGGATGGCTGACACAGGCGTGGAGGGCTGACACAGGCGTGGAGGGCTGACACAGGTGTGGAGGGCTGACACAGGCGTGGAGGGCTGACACAGGCGTGGAGGGCTGACACAGGTGTGGAGGGCTGACACAGGCGTGGAGGGCTGACACAGGCGTGGAGGACTGACACAGGCGTGGAGGGCTGACACAGGCGTGGAGGGCTGACACAGGCGTGAAGGACTGACACAGGCGTGGAGGGCTGACACAGGCGTGGAGGGCTGACACAGGCGTGGAGGGCTGACACAGGCGTGAAGGACTGGCACAGGCGTGGAGGGCTGACACAGGCGTGGAGGGCTGACACAGGCGTGGAGGGCTGACACAGGCGTGGAGGGCTGACACAGGCGTGGAGGGCTGACACAGGCGTGGAGGACTGACACAGGCGTGGAGGGCTGACACAGGCGTGGAGGGCTGACACAGGCGTGGAGGGCTGACACAGGCGTGGAGGGCTGACACAGGCGTGGAGGGCTGACACAGGCGTGGAGGGCTGACACAGGCGTGGAGGGCTGACACAGGCGTGGAGGGCTGACACAGGCGTGGAGGACTGACACAGGCGTGGAGGGCTGACACAGGCGTGGAGGGCTGACACTCCCCCATGCTCAACTGGCTACAAGAATTTTTAACATTTCACAATATGAAAGTAAACAATGGCTTAAAATAGAATATTTAAGTTATAACTAGAAATGGATTGAATCAATTCGTCTAGAAAAAGTTAAACACACATAAGAATACATCGGCACTTGCAGTACGGACAAGCAACACATAAGAATACATCGGCACTTGCAGTACGGACAAGCAACACATATATAAGAATACATCGGCACTTGCAGTACGGACAAGCAACACATATATAAGAATACATCAGCACTTGCAGTACGGACAAGCAACACATAAGAATACATCGGCACTTGCAGTACGGACAAGCAACACATATATAAGAATACATCGGCACTTTCAGGACGGACAAGCAACACATATATAAGAATACATCGGCACTTGCAGGACGGACAAGCAACACATATATAAGAATACATCGGCACTTGCAGGACGGACAAGCAACACATATATAAGAATACATCGGCACTTGCAGGACGGACAAGCAACACATATAAGAATACATCGGCACTTGCAGGACGGACAAGCAACACATATATAAGAATACATCGGCACTTGCAGGACGGACAAACAACACATATATAAGAATACATCGGCACTTGCAGTACGGACAAGCAACACATAAGAATACATCGGCACTTGCAGTACGGACAAGCAACACATAAGAATACATCGGCACTTGCAGTACGGACAAGCAACACATATATAAGAATACATCGGCACTTGCAGGACGGACAAGCAACACATATATAAGAATACATCGGCACTTGCAGGACGGACAAGCAACACATATATAAGAATACATCGGCACTTGCAGGACGGACAAGCAACACATATATAAGAATACATCGGCACTTGCAGTACGGACAAGCAACACATATAAGAATACATCGGCACTTGCAGTACGGACAAGCAACACATATATAAGAATACATCGGCACTTGCAGTACGGACAAGCAACACATATATAAGAATACATCGGCACTTGCAGGACGGACAAGCAACACATATATAAGAATACATCGGCACTTGCAGTACGGACAAGCAACACATATAAGAATACATCGGCACTTGCAGTACGGACAAGCAACACATATAAGAATACATCGGCACTTGCAGTACGGACAAGCAACACATATAAGAATACATCGGCACTTGCAGGACGGACAAGCAACATACTGAATCTAAAATTTAACTTTTAAATACAATCTCTGCGCTACCTGGATACACTCTTTTTTCCTCCATCTTCTCCTCCTTCCATTTTTCCTTTTCCTTTTCGTGTTATACTTACGTACCTTTTCCTCACCTCTTCTCGTTTTCCTCCTCCGGTCTTCTCTTCCTCCGCCTCCTCTTCATAAAATTAGACTCGCTTAAGAGTTCAACTCAGGTACACAAAAGGGATCACTTCTGGATGCAGCACTTTATATGTTGCAATGCGAGCAGTAAGGTCAACACACTCATACTGTGGCAATTCATCCCACGTGTTTGCATCTTGCAGCTCCATACCAATAACTTCTTACTATGTACTCAACCAGTTTAATTCATTCTCCTAATATATCTCTTTAAAATTCAACGTCAAAACCACCAATTTAATTCATCTTACATCAAAACAATCATTTAATCTTTATCTAAAATTCATCGTAAAATTATTTTTTTCCTTCGATTTTTTTTAAATTGATGCATTTTGTAAAGCGTAGTACTAGTCCACACCAGCAAATAAATAAATAAAATAAATAAAAACCTCTGGTCATGCACTATAGCCTCTTCCTCTGTGAATATTAAACCTGTCTGGTATGACGATAAACCAAGATTGCAAAACGTCACTTCCAAACTGCCAGACACCGAATTATTCTTGTGCCTCGGTAAAAAAAAAAAAAAAAAAAAAATCCCGAGGCAAAGTAATTGTCTGGAAGCATCTAGAAGACATCAGTCCCCCCCCCCGACCCCCCCCCCGACCCCCATACCTCACCTCGCCAGGTCCCCAATACCTCACATTCTACCCCCTCCCCCCCGGGCCTCGCCATACCTCACCTCCTTTAATTTATATATATATATATATATATATATATATATATATATATATATATATATATATATATATCGACTCTTCAGAATATATATATATATATATATATACATACATATATTTGACCGGCTTAATTTGTTTTCTATCGTAGCCCAGCCTGTGACAAGACTTTCCAGGTGACCACCTGATCAGCCAGACTATTCCTACCTGCAATTCGCTGGTCTACATAGCACAGCTTCGTTAATCATACACCTCAAGCAAGAAAATGTATAATTTCCTATTCAAAACATTTACTATTGTACCGGCAATATTTGTCATATTTGCTGAGAGAAGGTTGGAGAGTCCAGTGGCGTTGAATAGCGATGGATAAACTTGGATTCATATTATTCTTTTATGACTTCAATCATTTCTTTCTCGTCTTCATTGACTGTGTTTGTCTGGGTCCTCTCTCTCTCTCTCTCTCTCTCTCTCTCTCTCTCTCTCTCTCTCTCTCTCTCTCTCTCTCTCTCTCTATCTCTCTCTCTCTCTCTCTCTCTCTCTCTCTCTCTCTCTCTCTCTCTCTCTCTCTCTCTCTCTCTCTCTCTCTCTTAGTATTGTATATTAATTTTCTTTATAGTACTCCACCCTGCATTATCAATTAAGCCAAAGAGAAGTCAATACAAACACTGCGTTACATGTAAGAGCAATAATTCTTCCCCTGAGATACAAGGTCTTTGGTAGACAGTCTCTAAGGAGCTACTTCGTGTACACAAATACCAAACATAAAAATTCAGAATATCAGTTTACAATGAACCCATCAAGTAAGATACCCACAGTAAAGGTAGCGCTTGTTAACCCGCTCTCTAGTTCCTGTAAATTTAGAAGAACGCTCGCTAGCTTGTTTCTTTTTGCTGTTTAATAAAAACGTTATGCTAGTTTTTGTTTCTTTATGTTAGGTTAGAACGCTATGCAAGCTTCCGTTGATTTCTGCTAGGCTAGAACGCTATGTTGGGTTATGGTCACTTCTGCTAGAAGAACGTTATGGTATCTTCTGTTCACTTCTGATTATCTAGAGGAGCCCTGTGCTACCTTCTGTTCCTTTCTGATAGGTTAGAACTAGTAAGTTTCCTTTCGTTAGTCTAGAACATAACCCGGAATTTGCTTCCTTCTCCCAGGCTAGAAGAACGATATCGGGAGCCGTTACAAGTGGTGTATCACAGGGGTCAATATTGGGACCTTTGTTTACAATCTACATAATGAAGGAATAAATAACGATATTAGCAAGTTTATCGATGACATTAAGTCGCCACATAATTTTTCAGATAATTTCTGCGAGGAAGCCACAGGATGACCTGAAAAGGTTGATGTGGTCGGAGAAGTGGCAGATTCACCCTGATGCAGACATATGTGCTATGATTCTAATCCCAGGACAAGAAATAACTATGATTATAAGATAAATAATGTAAATCTTACTTAAACTGGTTAGAAGAAATATAAATCCAACACAACAATGCATAAGTGTTCGCAAAAGAAGCTAACAAAATTCTTGGCTACATATCAAGAAGTATTATTAATAGAAGTCCTAAGGCTATACTTCATCCTTATATCTTTGGTAAGGCCTCATTTAGATTATGCTGCTCAGTTATGGGCTCCATATTACAGAATGGATGTAAATGCTCTGGAATATATACAGAGATGGATAACGAAGTTGATCCCATGTACCTACAGCCTGCCTTCCTTAAGACCGCAGGCTGAAGGTACTGAACTTGCACTCTCTACAAAGATGTAGAATTAGAGGCGATGTATTTCTGTTTTCATAGAAAACAAGAATAAATAAGAGGGGACATAAATAACGTGATGAAAGTAGCCAATCAAGATAGGACTCTCAGCAGTGGATTCAAGTTAGACAAATTTAATTAAGAAAGGATATCTGGAGGTACTGGTTTAACAGTTGAGTTGTAGATGCAAGGAACTAACTCCCAGACAGCGTCATTGGGCAAGAACTTTGGGTAAATTTAAATACAGGCTGGACGGATATATGAGTGGGTGTGGTTGGGTATGAGTTAGATCTGCCTAACATTGGCCAACAGGGCTGTTGTTGGTTTCTGTTTTTTTTTATTTTATTTTTTTTTTTTTGGTAGGCTAGCAGAGCCTAATAATATTTGTCAGGAAACAGGACAAATGTTTCCCGATGCAGATTTTAGTCACAGGATGACCGCAGCTGGAGCTTCTGATCATCTGACCGTGGCCTTCCACTGGCTTACCTGCCTCATCTCAGGATCTCGTCCAGATCGTCGTTGGCTGGTATCAGCAAGCCCTCGGATGGGTGTACATACAAACTGAATTATGGCACCACGAGCCCCGTGTCACAAGCGACAATTATGTGCTTAGAATTGTTGCTAAAGGAATGCCTTTGGCTTCTGCTATAATGAATTTCACAGTGTTTGGTCTCTGACCATACTGAGCACTGAGTCTCGCTACCCTCCAACCTTGTATTAGGCCACAACACCGCTAAATCTTCACATATTTAACTGGCCCATCCCCTATGGGTTCCTAACAAAATGAACCATTCAAACAGCTGCTGTAAGATCCATTTTATATCCTACTTGACTCTGAGATAAATTAATATGGCAGCACCAAGTATCAGCAATCACTATTAATGCAAGTATCAAATGCGACTTTGTCGCTCGCGAACAGAATTGGAAATGTGTTTTGAGAAGCAGTTAGAAGATCATGTCAGCCATTAGCAAAGTCCAAGTGCTACAGCTAAATAAATTATCTGGAAAAAGATTCAGCGTCGATTAGGAATTATTATTGTGATATGATATTAAGATAGAATTATCGTGTAATGACCTGCAATCTTGCAATCAAGAGAAAAAAACACACACACACACACATGACGGAAGGAATAGAATCCGAAGTGTCCTTGTTTGCAAATGATGTGAAATTGATGAGAAGAATTGAATCGGACGAGGCCCAGGTAGGACTCCAGAGGGATCTGGACAGACTGCAGACCTGGTCCAGCAACTGGCTCCTGGAGTTCAACCCCACCAAGTGCAAAGTCATGAAGATTGGTGAAGGCAAAGAAGACCACAGACGGAGTACAGTCTAGGGGGCAGAGCCTACAAACCTCACTCAAGGAAAAGGATCTTGGTGTGGGTATAACACCGGGCACATCTCCTGATGTACACATCCACCAAATAACTGCTGCAGCATACGGGCGCCTGGCAAACCTAAGAACAGCATTCCGACATCTAAATAACGACTCATTCAGGACCCTGTACACTGTGTACGTTAGGCCCATGTTGGAATATGCTGCGCCAGTTTGGAACCCTCACGTAGCCAAGCATGTAAGGAAATTAGAGAAAGTGCAAAGGTTTGGAACAAGACTAGTCCCGGAGCTAAGGGGTATGTCATACGAGGAGAGGTTAAGGGAAATCGATCTGACGACACTGGAAGACAGGAGAGTTAGGGGGGATATGATAACTACATATAAAATATTGAGAGGTATAGACAAGGTGGACAGAAATAAGATGTTCCAGAGATGGGACACAGCAACAAAGGGTCACAGTTGGAAGCTGAAGACTCAGATGAATCACAGGGATGTTAGGAAGTATTTCTTCACAGAGTAGTCAGGAAGTGGAATAGCCTGATTAGTGATGTAGAGGAGGCAGGTTCCACACATAGCTTCAAGAATAGGTATGATCAAGCTCACGGAGCGGGAAGAGTGACTGGGTAGCGGCCAGCTGAAGAGGCGGGGCCAGGAGCTGTGACGCGACCCCCGCAACCACAACTAGGTGAGTACAGCAAGGTGAGTACACACACAGACACACACACACACACACACACACACACACACACACACACACACACACACACACACACACACACACACACAAGAACGTACGTTAAGTTTTACCAGAACACGAAGCTAATCAAGTGAAAAACGTTGCAGTGATCGTAAAATAAGGGAGCTGTGCAGCTGTGATCCAAGTGTCAGTCACGCTGTCATTCCCTCACCAAGTGCAGCTGTGATCCAAGTGTCAGTCACGCTGTCATTCCCTCACCAAGTGCAGCTGTGATACAAGTGTCGGTCACGCTGTCATTCCCTCACCAAGTGCAGCTGTGATCCAAGTGTCAGTCACGCTGTCATTCCATCACCAAGTGCAGCTGTGATACAAGTGTCGGTCACGCTGTCATTCCCTCACCAAGTGCAGCTGTGATCCAAGTGTCGGTCACGCTGTCATTCCCTCACCAAGGGAGTGTTCTGAACCCGTCAAATGATGCTGTTTTGTTTTCTTCCTTCCTTGATGGATTAGGTAATTCATATCTAATATCCAGGATTCTAATATTATTCGCCTGCCAAAGTTTTGACATACTTATGACCTGGTTCAAGAATTCTTCTAGCCTCGCACTCCACCCTGGGGCAGCTAATTTTGAACAGTGCAAATAGCTATGAGGAAATCATTCTTATTTTGTGACAAATAAGTTATAGCAATCACATGCATTGAGATGGAGCTTCGTCTGTTGTTAATATGCGCCACCTGGGTCAAAATGTATCAAGTACATAATTTAAGGGTTATTTTACAATAACAAGACTCTGAAATATGGTGATGTACGATGATGTCAGTATTGACATCAACACCACATAGACTCTACATCAACACCACATAGACTCTACATCAACACCACATAGACTCTACATCAACACCACATAGACTCTACATCATCTCTGAGTTACCGAACATCGTGATAAATGACATCTCTCTTCACCAATTTTATCACTTCCATACAATTGCTAACACGCTTGTTTTCTTTATATCTGATTTTAATGTTTATTAATATTTGTGATATTAGGTGACTTATTATAGTGGTGGCAATATAACGTATTGAACATTATTATTTTAAATATGTTATTCCACTTATCAACTGTTCTTTTATCCGGTGAGTCGTATAACTAAGTGGTGTTTGATGCCGCTTACCACAAGGATACTTCCCTCCCAGGCCACAAGGATACTTCCCTCCCAGGCCACAAGGATACTTCCCTCCCAGGCCACAAGGATACTTCCCTCCCAGGCCACAAGGATACTTCCCTCCCAGGCCACAAGGATACTTCCCTCCCAGGCCACAAGGATACTTCCCTCCTAGGCCACAAGGATACTTCCCTCCCAGGCCACAAGGATACTTCCCTCCCAGGCCACAAGGATACTTCCCTCCCAGGCCACAAGGATACTTCCCTCCCAGGCCACAAGGATACTTCCCTCCCAGGCCACAAGGATACTTCCCTCCCAGGCCACAAGGATACTTCCCTCCCAGGCCACAAGGATACTTCCCTCCCAGGCCACAAGGATACTTCCCTCCCAGGCCACAAGGATACTTCCCTCCCAGGCCACAAGGATACTTCCCTCCCAGGCCACAAGGATACTTCCCTCCTAGGCCACAAGGATACTTCCCTCCCAGGCCACAAGGATACTTCCCTCCCAGGCCACAAGGATACTTCCCTCCCAGGCCACAAGGATACTTCCCTCCCAGGCCACAAGGATACTTCCCTCCCAGGCCACAAGGATACTTCCCTCCCAGGCCACAAGGATACTTCCCTCCCAGGCCACAAGGATACTTCCCTCCCAGGCCACAAGGATACTTCCCTCCTAGGCCACAAGGATACTTCCCTCCCAGGCCACAAGGATACTCCCCTCCCAGGCCACAAGGATACTTCCCTCCCAGGCCACAAGGATACTTCCCTCCCAGGCCACAAGGATACTTCCCTCCCAGGCCACAAGGATACTTCCCTCCTAGGCCACAAGGATACTTCCCTCCCAGGCCACAAGGATACTTCCCTCCCAGGCCACAAGGATACTTCCCTCCCAGGCCACAAGGATACTTCCCTCCCAGGCCACAAGGATACTTCCCTCCCAGGCCACAAGGATACTTCCCTCCCAGGCCACAAGGATACTTCCCTCCCAGGCCACAAGGATACTTCCCTCCCAGGCCACAAGGATACTTCCCTCCCAGGCCATAAGGATACTTCCCTCCCAGGCCACAAGGATACTTCCCTCGCAGGCCACAAGGATACTTCCCTCCCAGGCCACAAGGATACTTCCCTCCCAGGCCACAAGGATACTTCCCTCCCAGGCCACAAGGATACTTCCCTCCCAGGCCACAAGGATACTTCCCTCCCAGGCCACAAGGATACTTCCCTCCCAGGCCACAAGGATACTTCCCTCCCAGGCCACAAGGATACTTCCCTCCCAGGCCACAAGGATACTTCCCTCCCAGGCCACAAGGATACTTCCCTCCCAGGCCACAAGGATACTTCCCTCCCAGGCCACAAGGATACTTCCCTCCCAGGCCACAAGGATACTTCCCTCCCAGGCCACAAGGATACTTCCCTCCCAGGCCACAAGGATACTTCCCTCCCAGGCCACAAGGATACTTCCCTCCCAGGCCACAAGGATACTTCCCTCCCAGGCCACAAGGATACTTCCCTCCCAGGCCACAAGGATACTTCCCTCCTAGGCCACAAGGATACTTCCTCCCAGGCCACAAGGATACTTCCCTCCTATGCCACAAGGATACTTCCCTCCTAGGCCACAAGGATACTTCCCTCCTAGGCCACAAGGATACTTCCCTCCCAGGCCACAAGGATACTTCCCTCCCAGGCCACAAGGATACTTCCCTCCTAGGCCACAAGGATACTTCCCTCCTAGACCACAAGGATACTTCCCTCCTAGGCCACAAGGATACTTCCCTCCCAGGCCACAAGGATACTTCCCTCCCAGGCCACAAGGATACTTCCCTCCCAGGCCACAAGGATACTTCCCTCCCAGGCCACAAGGATACTTCGCCTCCCAGGCCACAAGGATACTTCCCTCCCAGGCCACAAGGATACTTCCCTCCCAGGCCACAAGGATACTTCCCTCCCAGGCCACAAGGATATTTCCCTCCCAGGCCACAAGGATACTTCCCTCCCAGGCCACAAGGATACTTCCCTCCCAGCCCACAAGGATACTTCCCTCCCAGGCCACAAGGATACTTCCCTCCCAGGCCACAAGGATACTTCCCTCCCAGGCCACAAGGATACTTCCCTCCCAGGCCACAAGGATACTTCCCTCCCAGGCCACAAGGATATTTCCCTCCCAGGCCACAAGGATACTTCCCTCCCAGACCACAAGGATACTTCCCTCCCAGGCCACAAGGATACTTCCCTCCCAGGCCACAAGGATACTTCCCTCCCAGGCCACAAGGATACTTCCCTCCCAGGCCACAAGGATACTTCCCTCCCAGGCCACAAGGATACTTCCCTCCCAGGCCACAAGGATACTTCCCTCCCAGGCCACAAGGATACTTCCCTCCCAGGCCACAAGGATACTTCCCTCCCAGGCCACAAGGATATTTCCCTCCCAGGCCACAAGGATACTTCCCTCCCAGGCCACAAGGATACTTCCCTCCCAGGCCACAAGGATACTTCCCTCCCAGGCCACAAGGATACTTCCCTCCCAGGCCACAAGGATACTTCCCTCCCAGGCCACAAGGATACTTCCCTCCCAGGCAATTAACACATTTAATCTTCTTCGGTTAATGTCATAACACTAATAACACTACAATTAATTTTTGTAGTTTAAAACAAAACAAATATTTATAAAGATTACAAGATTATTATTAAATTCAGGGAAAAATGAACCCACAGGGATCATACAACGTCCTGGAAATGAGAGGTAATCAAGTTCAATTAGTGGATGAGGAGGATAGCTCCAATTAATTGGATAAAGAGCCCTTAACAAGTGCTGAAGCACGCAGTTGAAGGGAGACAGATGATACATGAACAGGTGTAATACGTTTGGTTGTATAAGTGTTGCATCCACAGGTCGGTGATATCACAATTCGTACTTTATCAGATTTAGTAATCTAAAGTCGCGTAACAGTCGCATTAATTCACCATGGGAGGTCGAGTACTATGGAATGGAAGGGCTTGAAGCTACGTCAACACGGTTGAGGCATCTTGGCTCCTTCAATCCTCAGAAGGCTGGGGTTGAGGCCCTTCAGAGTGACCATTTACGGCCTGGAGAGTTCTTAGAGCAGTGAGCAGCTGTGACTGAAGGCGTGTATCTGATAGTCTATGATTGACGTGCGTGCGGTCATGCTGTAAGTCTGCGGGCCATGCAAGCAAAGGTGAGCCAAGAGCCGGGAGCTTCGCTTTTATTTACAAAATGCAGACGTGTGCCTTTGTGGGCAGCTAATCTGCATTTTAACTGCCCACGAACTGCACCAGCAACACACTTCATAAATACACTGAGCGAGAAAGCCCCATGGGACACCTTGTCATGTAAAAAAAAAAATATATAAAAAAATGAATTCAAGCAAAAGAATGTCATGGGCCTTCAAAGACATAAAAAGTTGGTTAAGAAGTATTCCCTGTGGCCGGCTAATGCCAGCCTACGAACATTATCAGTAGCTCTCTCTTCAATTACACACAAGACAAACATGTTCACTGACCTTCCACGACGCAACCATGATATCGTCTCGGATAAATCTTCCCAACACGGACCACAAATTATAAAACAATAAGTGCATGTTTTACAAGTTCGTTATTTTGAAGCATTGCTTTTCCTTCACTAACAGGAAAATTAAGTTAGAGAAAACTTGTGCACAGTCATGAAGTACTATACAAATCTTCCTTCTTTAGGTATATGTAAAGAAGTTGCAGATGCCACTGATCCCACTTGCTTCCATATAAGCTAACTCACACCAGGTTTTTAATCAGGCGGCTCTTCTTGGTTGATGCTTCCTTCAATATAACCCTCAATTGAGTTGTTACTTGAGTGATTGCAAATAGTCTATATTTGACGCACAGTTTAGCAGCCTATTCTAGCTTTATTTATTAGATTTATTACGCCCGAAATATGACTTACTTAAGAAAATGATAGGCAACTATATTTCATTCTTGTGATAGATTAGTAAACATTGAAGACTTACCAAGGAGAAGCAGAGATGAAGCATCGTTGATCACTCTTAACTGCCATACTAACAAAATTCTTGAAAAAAAAAGAGGAAAGCAGATTCTTCAAAACTTTTATTTTGCGGGCAGAGCATTCATGCTTGTGAATGACTCTTGATCCAAGAAATTAGAGTTACCATCTCCTTTAATCAAACCAGATTACCTCCCATTCTCTTGGAACTGAAGACCCTTACGGGTTTAGCGCTACCCACAGTAATAATAAGCTAGGATAAACTGCCTATATTAAACATATAACAACACCTGACGACATTTTAGCCTAGTAACTTACGTGATTTTGGGTTTGAACTCTAAAAAATTCTGACCAAGTAATTTCATCGAGGACACAGCAGCAGCTGTGACACATGTTGGTTGTCTCTCGTGTCTCTCTGTCCTGTACGTTGTTTCTCAATGTCTAGAATAAGTATCTGACCTTCAACAACATCCTTTAATGACACAACTGTTACGTTTCCCTTCCAAGGAATATAATAGGAGTGTTATCAGGCGCTGGCAGAAGTATAGATGTTCCACACTGTGTGTCAGCAGTAAACTGTATCATTGTATGTTCTACTTTTGAGTATATTGTTTTTAAAGGTGTTTTTGGGCAGAGAAGAGTCTTCTCAGTAAGAGTTCAAGTGCCTGTAAATGTTTGGTCAATAGTGTACCATCACTTGATGTAGTGTCATCACTTGATTGATGTACTGTGTCATCACTTGATGTGCTGTGTCGTCACTTGATGTACTGTGTCATCACTTGATGTACTGTGTCATCACTTGATGTACTGTGTCATCACTTGATGTACTGTGTCATCACTTGATGTGCTATGTCATCACTTGATGTACTGTGTCATCACTTGATGTACTGTGTCATCACTTGATGTGCTATGTCATCACTTGATGTACTGTGTCATCACTTGATGTACTGTGTCATCACTTGATGTACTGTGTCATCACTTGATGTGCTATGTCATCACTTGATGTACTGTGTCATCACTTGATGTACTGTGTCATCACTTGATGTACTGTGTCATCACTTGATGTACTGTGTCATCACTTGATGTACTGTGTCATCACTTGATGTACTGTGTCATCACTTGATGTACTGTGTCATCACTTGATGTGCTGTGTCGTCACTTGATGTACTGTGTCATCACTTGATGTACTGTGTCATCACTTGATGTACTGTGTCATCACTTGATGTACTGTGTCATCACTTGATGTGCTGTGTCATCACTTGATGTACTGTGTCATCACTTGATGTACTGTGTCATCACTTGATGTACTGTGTCATCACTTGATGTACTGTGTCATCACTTGATGTACTGTGTCATCACTTGATGTACTGTACCATCACTTGATGTACTGTGTCATCACTTGATGTACTGTGTCATCACTTGATGTACTGTGTCATTACTTGATGTACTGTGTCATCACTTGATGTACTGTGTCATCACTTGATGTGCTGTGTCGTCACTTGATGTACTGTGCCATCACTTGATGTACTGAGTCATCACTTGATGTACTGTGTTATCGCTTGGTGTGATGTGCCGTCAACTGACGTACTGTGCCATCACCTAGTGTACTGCGCCATCACTTGATGTACTGTGCCATCACGGCGTACTGTGTCATCACTTGATGTACTGTGCCATTACTTGTACTGTGCCATCACCTGGTGTAGTGTTCCATCACTTGATGTACTGTGCCATCACTTGATGTACTGTGCCATCACCTAATGTATTGTGCCATCACGTGATGTACTGTGCCATCACTTAGTGTATTGTGCCATCATTTAGTGTATTGTGCCATCACTTGATGTACTGTGCCATCACTTGTACTGTGCCATCACTTGGTGTACTGTGCCATCACTTGATGTACTGTGTCATCACTTGATATACTGTGCCATCACTTGATGTATTGTGCCATCATCTGGTGTAATGTGTCATCACTTGGTGGATTTTGCCATGAATTATTGTATTGTGCCATCACTAGGTGTATTGTGCCATCACTAGGTGTATTGTGCCATCACTAGGTGTATTGTGCCATCACTTGTTTTGAAGCGTCAGCTTGAGTGAGAATTTTCAAGAAAATTTATGTGGCACTGAATTACTTTGATCTGTGTGAGGTGATACACCGTGTGAGTCATTCAGTAGTCAGTAATGAAGGCTCGATCCTCCGTCCGATAATCGTAATGATAACGATCTTTAGCAATAATAAACCCTTCAAGGTACGTGCCTTGAAGCTAGTGAAAGAATCTTGAGACAAGGAATTGAAGCTACCCTCTCTTCCCTTGGATCAAACTCCATTACCTCGAACGTAAAACCTGTACAGATCACATGAGGACTGAGGAATAAGTTATAATCATGTTTGATCCTAAAAAGAAGAGTGCAGTTCCATGTCCTCAGAACAAGAGCCTCTACCACCATTACTGCGCCTCAGCTCTTAAAATTTCTCCTTGAAAATTGACCCTTAAATATTATCTTAACAAAACTTTTATTATAATAGCCATTAAGATATTCCAGAAGATTATGAGGCTTTCAGAGTAATATTTTGATCTGATAAGTTGCGGCCAACTTTTTGATGATATAATGAGTGAATGATGAATAGTGACCAAGGTTGAGTGAATGATAAATAGTGACCAAGGTTGAGTGAATGATAAATAGTGACCAAGGTTGAGTGAATGATAAATAGTGACCAAGGTTGAGTGAATGATGAATAGTGACCAAGGTTGAGTGAATGATAAATAGTGACCAAGGTTGAGTGAATGATGAATAGTGACCAAGGTTGAGTGAATGATAAATAGTGACCAAGGTTGAGTGAATGATAAATAGTGACCAAGGTTGAGTGAATGATGAATAGTGACCAAGGTTGAGTGAATGATAAATAGTGACCAAGGTTGAGTGAATGATGAATAGTGACCAAGGTTGAGTGAATGATAAATAGTGACCAAGGTTGAGTGAATGATAAATAGTGACCAAGGTTGAGTGAATGATAAATAGTGACCAAGGTTGAGTGAATGATAAATAGTGACCAAGGTTGAGTGAATGATAAATAGTGACCAAGGTTGAGTGAATGATAAATAGTGACCAAGGTTGAGTGAATGATAAATAGTGACCAAGGTTGAGTGAATGATAAATAGTGACCAAGGTTGAGTGAATGATGAATAGTGACCAAGGTTGAGTGAATGATAAATAGTGACCAAGGTTGAGTGAATGATGAATAGTGACCAAGGTTGAGTGAATGATAAATAGTGACCAAGGTTGAGTGAATGATAAATAGTGACCAAGGTTGAGTGAATGATAAATAGTGACCAAGGTTGAGTGAATGATGAATAGTGACCAAGGTTGAGTGAATGATAAATAGTGACCAAGGTTGAGTGAATGATAAATAGTGACCAAGGTTGAGTGAATGATGAATAGTGACCAAGGTTGAGTGAATGATAAATAGTGACCAAGGTTGAGTGAATGATGAATAGTGACCAAGGTTGAGTGAATGATAAATAGTGACCAAGGTTGAGTGAATGATAAATAGTGACCAAGGTTGAGTGAATGATAAATAGTGACCAAGGTTGAGTGAATGATGAATAGTGACCAAGGTTGAGTGAATGATGAATAGTGACCAAGGTTGAGTGAATGATGAATAGTGACCAAGGTTGAGTGAATGATGAATAGTGACCAAGGTTGAGTGGTGTTACCACTAGACAGTGGGCTAACACCTCCCCTGTCAGGCTGTGAGACAGAGTGGGCTAACACCTCCCCTGTCAGGCTGTGAGACAGAGTGGGCTAACACCTCCCCTGTCAGGCTGTGAGACAGAGTGGGCTAACACCTCCCCTGTCAGGCTGTGAGACAGAGTGGGCTAACACCTCCCCTGTCAGGCTGTGAGACAGAGTGGGCTAACACCTCCCCTGTCAGGCTGTGAGACAGAGTGGGCTAACACCTCCCCTGTCAGGCTGTGAGACAGAGTGGGCTAACACCTCCCCTGTCAGGCTGTGAGACAGAGTGGGCTAACACCTCCCCTGTCAGGCTGTGAGACAGAGTGGGCTAACACCTCCCCTGTCAGGCTGTGAGACAGAGTGGGCTAACACCTCCCCTGTCAGGCTGTGAGACAGAGTGGGCTAACACCTCCCCTGTCAGGCTGTGAGACAGAGTGGGCTAACACCTCCCCTGTCAGGCTGTGAGACAGAGTGGGCTAACACCTCCCCTGTCAGGCTGTGAGACAGAGTGGGCTAACACCTCCCCTGTCAGGCTGTGAGACAGAGTGGGCTAACACCTCCCCTGTCAGGCTGCGAGACAGAGTGGGCTAACACCTCCCCTGTCAGGCTGTGAGACAGAGTGGGCTAACACCTCCCCTGTCAGGCTGTGAGACAGAGTGGGCTAACACCTCCCCTGTCAGGCTGCGAGACAGAGTGGGCTAACACCTCCCCTGTCAGGCTGTGAGACAGAGTGGGCTAACACCTCCCCTGTCAGGCTGTGAGACAGAGTGGGCTAACACCTCCCCTGTCAGGCTGCGAGACAGAGTGGGCTAACACCTCCCCTGTCAGGCTGTGAGACAGAGTGGGCTAACACCTCCCCTGTCAGGCTGTGAGACAGAGTGGGCTAACACCTCCCCTGTCAGGCTGTGAGACAGAGTGGGCTAACACCTCCCCTGTCAGGCTGTGAGACAGAGTGGGCTAACACCTCCCCTGTCAGGCTGTGAGACAGAGTGGGCTAACACCTCCCCTGTCAGGCTGTGAGACAGAGTGGGCTAACACCTCCCCTGTCAGGCTGTGAGACAGAGTGGGCTAACACCTCCCCTGTCAGGCTGTGAGACAGAGTGGGCTAACACCTCCCCTGTCAGGCTGTGAGACAGAGTGGGCTAACACCTCCCCTGTCAGGCTGTGAGACAGAGTGGGCTAACACCTCCCCTGTCAGGCTGTGAGACAGAGTGGGCTAACACCTCCCCTGTCAGGCTGTGAGACAGAGTGGGCTAACACCTCCCCTGTCAGGCTGCGAGACAGAGTGGGCTAACACCTCCCCTGTCAGGCTGCGAGACAGAGTGGGCTAACACCTCCCCTGTCAGGCTGCGAGACAGAGTGGGCTAACACCTCCCCTGTCAGGCTGCGAGACAGAGTGGGCTAACACCTCCCCTGTCAGGCTGCGAGACAGAGTGGGCTAACACCTCCCCTGTCAGGCTGTGAGACAGAGTGGGCTAACACCTCCCCTGTCAGGCTGCGAGACAGAGTGGGCTAACACCTCCCCTGTCAGGCTGTGAGACAGAGTGGGCTAACACCTCCCCTGTCAGGCTGTGAGACAGAGTGGGCTAACACCTCCCCTGTCAGGCTGCGAGACAGAGTGGGCTAACACCTCCCCTGTCAGGCTGTGAGACAGAGTGGGCTAACACCTCCCCTGTCAGGCTGTGAGACAGAGTGGGCTAACACCTCCCCTGTCAGGCTGCGAGACAGAGTGGGCTAACACCTCCCCTGTCAGGCTGTGAGACAGAGTGGGCTAACACCTCCCCTGTGTCAGAGGCTAACACCTCCCCTGCGAGACAGAGTGGGCTAACACCTCCCCTGTCAGGGCGAGACAGAGTGGGCTAACACCTCCCCTGTCGGGCTGCGAGACAGAGTGGGCTAACACCTCCCCTGTCAGGCTGTGAGACAGAGTGGGCTAACACCTCCCCTGTCGGGCTGCGAGACAGAGTGGGCTAACACCTCCCCTGTCAGGCTGTGAGACAGAGTGGGCTAACACCTCCCCTGTCAGGCTGTGAGACAGAGTGGGCTAACACCTCCCCTGTCAGGCTGTGAGACAGAGTGGGCTAACACCTCCCCTGTCAGGCTGTGAGACAGAGTGGGCTAACACCTCCCCTGTCAGGCTGTGAGACAGAGTGGGCTAACACCTCCCCTGTCAGGCTGTGAGACAGAGTAGGCTAGCAACTCCCCTGTCAAGCTGTGAGACGGAGTAGGCTAACAACTCCCCTGTCAGGCTGCGAGACAGAGTGGGCTAACAACTCCCCTGTCAAGCTGTGAGACAGAGCGGGCTAACACCTCCCCTGTCAGGCTGTGAGACAGAGTAGGCTAGCAACTCCCCTGTCAAGCTGTGAGACGGAGTAGGCTAACAACTCCCCTGTCAGGCTGCGAGACAGAGTGGGCTAACAACTCCCCTGTCAAGCTGTGAGACAGAGCGAGCTAACACCTCCCCTGTCAGGCTGTGAGACAGAGTGGGCTAACACCTCCCCTGTCAGGCTGTGAGACAGAGTGGGCTAACACCTCCGCTGTCAGGCTGAGACAGAGTGGGCTAACACCTCCCATGTCAGGCTGTGAGACAGAGTGGGCCAACACCTCCGCTGTCAGGCTGAGCCAGAGTGGGCTACCACCTCCCCTGTCAGGCTGTGAGACAGAGTGGGCTAACACCTCCCCTGTCAGGCTGTGAGCAGAGTGGGCTAACACCTCCCCTGTCAGGCTGTGAGCAGAGTGGGCTAACACCTCCCCTGTCAGAGTGGGCCAACACCTCCTATGTCAGACTCTGTGACGCAGAGTGGGACAAGACCGAGAAACAATTGAACAACTTTTTCTGATAGGAAGCGTGAAGGATAAAGTAATTACCAGGCCAGAGCGTCTTGTGTGATATGTTCACTGCCGGGCACTGCCCAAGCCTGAGTTAGGCCTCCCAGGCACCTTCAGGGGTAAGTGGGCCCCCGAGACACTGCCCAAGGGTGAGCAGGCCTCCCAAGCACTGCCCAAGAGTAGAGCTCACAGGCACTGTCCAGGGTTAAGTACGCCTCATATGCACTGCCCAGGGAAGGGTAGACTTCCCAGGCACTGTCCAAGCCAGAATATGTCTTCCAGTTACTGTTCAATGGTTCTCAGTCTTTGTCTTCAAGATACTGCTGACGGGTGTTCACTCTTGGCACTCTTAGTCTTCAAGACAACGTTGAAGGATGCTCACTGTTTGTCTTCAAGACAACGTTGAAGGGTGCTCACTGTTTGTCTTCAAGACACTGTTGAAGGATGCTTACTGTTTGTCTTCAAGACACTGTTGAAGGATGCTTACTGTTTGTCTTCAAGACACTGTTGAAGGATGCTTACTGTTTGTCTTCAAGACACTGTTGAAGGATGCTTACTGTTTGTCTTCAAGACACTGTTGAAGGATGCTTACTGTTTGTCTTCAAGACACTGTTGAAGGATGCTCACTGTTCTTCAAGACACTGTTGAATGATGCTCACTGTTTGTCTTCAAGACACTGTTGAAGGATGCTCACTGTTTGTCTTCAAGACACTGTTGAAGGATGCTTACTGTTTGTCTTCAAGACACTGTTGAAGGATGCTCACTGTTTGTCTTCAAGACACTGTTGAAGGATGCTTACTGTTTGTCTTCAAGACACTGTTGAAGGATGCTCACTGTTTGTCTTCAAGACACTGTTGAAGGATGCTTACTGTTTGTCTTCAAGACACTGTTGAAGGGTGTTCACTGTCTGTCTTCAAGACACTGTTGAAGGGTGTTCACTGTCTGTCTTCAAGACACTGTTGAAGGATTCTCACTGTTTGTCTTCAAGACACTGTTGAAGAGTGCTCACTGTTTGTCTTCAAGACACTGTTGAAGGATGCTCACTGTTTGTCTTCAAGACACTGTTGAAGGATGCTCACTGTTTGTCTTCAAGACAACGTTGAAGGATGCTCACTGTTTGTCTTCAAGACACTGTTGAAGGATGCTCACTGTTTGTCTTCAAGACACTGTTGAAGGATGCTCACTGTTTGTCTTCAAGACACTGTTGAAGGATGCTCACTGTTTGTCTTTAAGACACTGTTGAAGGGTGTTCACTGTCTGTCAAGACACTGTTGAAGGATGCTCACTGTTTGTCTTCAAGACACTGTTGAAGGGTGCTCACTGTTTGTCTTCAAGACACTGTTGAAGGATGCTCACTGTTTGTCTTCAAGACACTGTTGAAGGGTGCTCACTGTTTGTCTTCGAGACACTGTTGAAGGATGCTCACTGTTTGTCTTCAAGACTCTGTTGAAGGATGCTCACTGTTTGTCTTCAAGACACTATTGAAGGGCGTTCACTGTCTGTCTTCAAGATATTGTCCACAAAGGCTCACCCTTGGTTTTGGCGACATTGTTCACTCGTGGTCACCTTGGCCCTGATGACATTGTTCACTGGTGGTCACCTTGGTCTTGGCGACATTGTTCACTGGTGACCCCTTGGTCTTGGCGACATTGTTCACTGGTGGTCACCTTGGTCTCGGCGACATTGTTCAATGGTGGTCACCGTGGTCTTGGCGACATTGTTAATTGGAGGTCACCGTGGTCTTGACAACATTGTTCACTGGTGGTCACCGTGGTCTTGATAACACTGTTCACTGGTGGTCACCGTGGTCTTGAATAACACTGTTCACTGGTGGTCACCATGGTCTTGACAACATTGTTCACTGGTGGTCACCGTGGTCTTGACAACATTGTTCACTGGTGGTCACCGTGGTCTTGACAACATTGTTCACTGGTGGTCACCTTGGTCTTGACAACATTGTTCACTAGTGGTCACCGTGGTCTTGATAACAATGTTCACTGGTGGTCACCGTGGTCTTGAAAACAATGTTCACTGGTGGTCACCGTGGTCTTGACAACACTGTTCACTGGTGGTCACCGTGGACTTGACAACAATGTTCACTGGTGGTCAACGTGGTCTTGATAACACTGTTCACTGGTGGTCACCGTGGTCTTGACAACATTGTTCACTGGTGGTCACCGTGGTCTTGACAACACTGTTCACTGGAGGTCACCCTGGTCTTGACAACAATGTTCACTGGTGGTCACCGTGGTCTTGACAACAATGTTCACTGGTCACCGTGGTCTTGACAACAATGTTCACTGGTGGTCACCGTGGTCTTGACAACACTGCTCACTGGTGGTCACCGTGGTCTTGACAACAATGTTCACTGGTGGTCACCGTGGTCTTGACAACAATGTTCACTGGTGGTCACCGTGGTCTTGACAACAATGTTCACTGGTGGTCACCGTGGTCTTGACAACAATGTTCACTGGTGGTCACCGTGGTCTTGACAACAATGTTCACTGGTGGTCACCGTGGTCTTGACAACAATGTTCACTGGTGGTCACCGTGGTCTTGACAACAATGTTCACTGGTGGTCACCGTGGTCTTGACAACAATGTTCACTGGTGGTCACCGTGGTCTTGACAACAATGTTCACTGGTGGTCACCGTGGTCTTGACAACACTGCTCACTGGTGGTCACCGTGGTCTTGACAACATTGTTCACTGGTGGTCACCGTGGTCTTGACAACACTGCTCACTGGTGGTCACCGTGGTCTTGACAACAATGTTCACTGGTGGTCACCGTGGTCTTGAGAACACTGCTCACTGGTGGTCACCGTGGTCTTGACAACACTGCTCACTGGTGGTCACCGTGGTCTTGACAACATTGTTCACTGGTGGTCACCGTGGTCTTGACAACACTGTTCACTGGTGGTCACCGTGGTCTTGAAAACACTGCTCACTGGTGGTAAACGTGCTCTTGACAACACTGCTCACTGGTGGTCACCGTGGTCTTGACAACACTGCTCACTGGTGGTCAACGTGGTCTTGACAACACTGATCACTGGTGGTCACCGTGGTCTTGACAACACTGCTCACTGGTGGTCACCGTGGTCTTGACAACACTGCTCACTGGTGGTCACCGTGGTCTTGACAACACTGCTCACTGGTGGTCACCGTGGTCTTGACAACACTGCTCACTGGTTGTCACCGTGGTCTTGAAAACACTGCTCACTGGTGGTCACCGTGGTCTTGACAACACTGCTCACTGGTGGTCACCGTGGTCTTGACAACACTGCTCACTGGTGGTCACCGTGGTCTTGACAACAGTGCTCACTGGTGGTCACCGTGGTCTTGACAACACTGCTCACTGGTGGTCACCGTGGTCTTGACAACACTGCTCACTGGTGGTCACCGTGGTCTTGACAACACTGCTCACTGGTGGTCACCGTGGTCTTGACAACACTGCTCACTGGTGGTCACCGTGGTCTTGACAACACTGCTCACTGGTGGTCACCGTGGTCTTGACAACACTGCTCACTGGTGGTCACAGTGGTCTTGACAACACTGCTCACTGGTGGTCACCGTGGTCTTGACAACACTGCTCACTGCTGGTCACCGTGGTCTTGACAACACTGCTCACTGCTGGTCACCGTGGTCTTGACAACACTGCTCACTGGTGGTCACCGTGGTCTTGACAACATTGTTCACTGGTGGTCACCGTGGTCTTGACAACACTGCTCACTGGTGGTCACCGTGGTCTTGACAACACTGTTCACTGGTGGTCACCGTGGTCTTGACATCACTGTTCACTGGTGGTCACCGTGGTCTTGACAACACTGCTCACTGGTGGTCACCGTGGTCTTGACAACACTGTTCACTGGTGGTCACCGTGGTCTTGACAACACTGTTCACTGGTGGTCACCGTGGTCTTGACAACACTGTTCACTGGTGGTCACCGTGGTCTTGACAACACTGTTCACTGGTGGTCACCGTGGTCTTGACAACACTGCTCACTGGTGGTCACCGTGGTCTTGACAACACTGCTCACTGGTGGTCACCGTGGTCTTGACAACACTGTTCACTGGTGGTCACCGTGGTCTTGACAACACTGCTCACTGGTGGTCACCGTGGTCTTGACAACACTGCTCACTGGTGGTCACCGTGGTCTTGACAACACTGCTCACTGGTGGTCACCGTGGTCTTGACAACACTGTTCACTGGTGGTCACCGTGGTCTTGACAACACTGTTCACTGGTGGTCACCGTGGTCTTGACAACACTGTTCACTGGTGGTCACCGTGGTCTTGACAACACTGCTCACTGGTGGTCACCGTGGTCTTGACAACACTGCTCACTGGTGGTCACCGTGGTCTTGACAACACTGTTCACTGGTGGTCACCGTGGTCTTGACAACACTGTTCACTGGTGGTCACCGTGGTCTTGACAACACTGTTCACTGGTGGTCACCGTGGTCTTGACAACACTGTTCACTGCTGGTCACCGTGGTCTTGACAACACTGCTCACTGGTGGTCACCGTGGTCTTGACAACACTGCTCACTGGTGGTCACCGTGGTCTTGACAACACTGCTCACTGGTGGTCACCGTGGTCTTGACAACACTGCTCACTGGTGGTCACCGTGGTCTTGACAACACTGTTCACTGGTGGTCACCGTGGTCTTGACAACACTGCTCACTGGTGGTCACCGTGGTCTTGACAACACTGCTCACTGGTGGTCACCGTGGTCTTGACAACACTGCTCACTGGTGGTCACCGTGGTCTTGACAACACTGCTCACTGGTGGTCACCGTGGTCTTGACAACACTGCTCACTGGTGGTCACCGTGGTCTTGACAACACTGCTCACTGGTGGTCACCGTAGTCTTGACAACACTGCTCACTGGTGGTCACCGTGGTCTTGACAACACTGCTCACTGGTGGTCACCGTGGTCTTGACAACACTGCTCACTGGTGGTCACCGTGGTCTTGACAACACTGCTCACTGGTGGTCACCGTGGTCTTGACAACACTGCTCACTGGTGGTCACCGTGGTCTTGACAACACTGCTCACTGGTGGTCACCGTGGTCTTGACAACCCTGCTCACTGGTGGTCACCGTGGTCTTGACAACACTGCTCACTGGTGGTCACCGTGGTCTTGACAACACTGCTCACTGGTGGTCACCGTGGTCTTGACAACACTGTTCACTGGTGGTCACCGTGGTCTTGACAACACTGCTCACTGGTGGTCACCGTGGTCTTGACAACACTGTTCACTGGTGGTCACCGTGGTCTTGACAACACTGCTCACTGGTGGTCACCGTGGTCTTGACAACACTGTTCACTGGTGGTCACCGTGGTCTTGACAACACTACTCACTGGTGGTCACCGTGGTCTTGACAACACTGCTCACTGGTGGTCACCGTGGTCTTGACAACACTGCTCACTGGTGGTCACCGTGGTCTTGACAACACTGCTCACTGGTGGTCACCGTGGTCTTGACAACACTGCTCACTGGTGGTCACCGTGGTCTTGACAACACTGCTCACTGGTGGTCACCGTGGTCTTGACAACACTACTCACTGGTGGTCACCGTGGTCTTGACAACACTGCTCACTGGTGGTCACCGTGGTCTTGACAACACTGCTCACTGGTGGTCACCGTGGTCTTGACAACACTGCTCACTGGTGGTCACCGTGGTCTTGACAACACTGCTCACTGGTGGTCACCGTGGTCTTGACAACACTGCTCACTGGTGGTCACCGTGGTCTTGACAACACTGCTCACTGGTGGTCACCGTGGTCTTGACAACACTGCTCACTGGTGGTCACCGTGGTCTTGACAACACTGCTCACTGGTGGTCACCGTGGTCTTGACAACACTGCTCACTGGTGGTCACCGTGGTCTTGACAACACTGCTCACTGGTGGTCACCGTGGTCTTGACAACACTGCTCACTGGTGGTCACCGTGGTCTTGACAACACTGCTCACTGGTGGTCACCGTGGTCTTGACAACACTGTTCACTGGTGGTCACCGTGGTCTTGACAACACTGCTCACTGGTGGTCACCGTGGTCTTGACAACACTGTTCACTGGTGGTCACCGTGGTCTTGACAACAATGTTCACTGGTGGTCACCGTGGTCTTGACAACACTGTTCACTGGTGGTCACCGTGGTCTTGACAACAATGTTCACTGGTGGTCACCGTGGTCTTGACAACAATGTTCACTGGTGGTCACCGTGGTCTTGACAACAATGTTCACTGGTGGTCACCGTGGTCTTGACAACAATGTTCACTGGTGGTCACCGTGGTCTTGACAACAATGTTCACTGGTGGTCACCGTGGTCTTGACAACACTGCTCACTGGTGGTCACCGTGGTCTTGACAACATTGTTCACTGGTGGTCACCGTGGTCTTGACAACACTGCTCACTGGTGGTCACCGTGGTCTTGACAACAATGTTCACTGGTGGTCACCGTGGTCTTGACAACACTGCTCACTGGTGGTCACCGTGGTCTTGACAACACTGCTCACTGGTGGTCACCGTGGTCTTGACAACATTGTTCACTGGTGGTCACCGTGGTCTTGACAACATTGTTCACTGGTGGTCACCGTGGTCTTGACAACACTGCTCACTGGTGGTCAACGTGCTCTTGACAACACTGCTCACTGGTGGTCACCGTGGTCTTGACAACACTGCTCACTGGTGGTCAACGTGGTCTTGACAACACTGCTCACTGGTGGTCACCGTGGTCTTGACAACACTGCTCACTGGTGGTCACCGTGGTCTTGACAACACTGCTCACTGGTGGTCACCGTGGTCTTGACAACACTGCTCACTGGTGGTCACCGTGGTCTTGACAACACTGCTCACTGGTTGTCACCGTGGTCTTGACAACACTGCTCACTGGTGGTCACCGTGGTCTTGACAACACTGCTCACTGGTGGTCACCGTGGTCTTGACAACACTGCTCACTGGTGGTCACCGTGGTCTTGACAACAGTGCTCACTGGTGGTCACCGTGGTCTTGACAACACTGCTCACTGGTGGTCACCGTGGTCTTGACAACACTGCTCACTGGTGGTCACCGTGGTCTTGACAACACTGCTCACTGGTGGTCACCGTGGTCTTCACAACACTGCTCACTGGTGGTCACCGTGGTCTTGACAACACTGCTCACTGGTGGTCACCGTGGTCTTGACAACACTGCTCACTGGTGGTCACAGTGGTCTTGACAACACTGCTCACTGGTGGTCACCGTGGTCTTGACAACACTGCTCACTGCTGGTCACCGTGGTCTTGACAACACTGCTCACTGCTGGTCACCGTGGTCTTGACAACACTGCTCACTGGTGGTCACCGTGGTCTTGACAACATTGTTCACTGGTGGTCACCGTGGTCTTGACAACACTGCTCACTGGTGGTCACCGTGGTCTTGACAACACTGTTCACTGGTGGTCACCGTGGTCTTGACAACACTGTTCACTGGTGGTCACCGTGGTCTTGACAACACTGCTCACTGGTGGTCACCGTGGTCTTGACAACACTGTTCACTGGTGGTCACCGTGGTCTTGACAACACTGTTCACTGGTGGTCACCGTGGTCTTGACAACACTGTTCACTGGTGGTCACCGTGGTCTTGACAACACTGTTCACTGGTGGTCACCGTGGTCTTGACAACACTGTTCACTGGTGGTCACCGTGGTCTTGACAACACTGCTCACTGGTGGTCACCGTGGTCTTGACAACACTGCTCACTGGTGGTCACCGTGGTCTTGACAACACTGCTCACTGGTGGTCACCGTGGTCTTGACAACACTGCTCACTGGTGGTCACCGTGGTCTTGACAACACTGTTCACTGGTGGTCACCGTGGTCTTGACAACACTGTTCACTGGTGGTCACCGTGGTCTTGACAACACTGCTCACTGGTGGTCACCGTGGTCTTGACAACACTGCTCACTGGTGGTCACCGTGGTCTTGACAACACTGTTCACTGGTGGTCACCGTGGTCTTGACAACACTGTTCACTGGTGGTCACCGTGGTCTTGACAACACTGTTCACTGGTGGTCACCGTGGTCTTGACAACACTGTTCACTGCTGGTCACCGTGGTCTTGACAACACTGCTCACTGGTGGTCACCGTGGTCTTGACAACACTGCTCACTGGTGGTCACCGTGGTCTTGACAACACTGCTCACTGGTGGTCACCGTGGTCTTGACAACACTGCTCACTGGTGGTCACCGTGGTCTTGACAACACTGTTCACTGGTGGTCACCGTGGTCTTGACAACACTGCTCACTGGTGGTCACCGTGGTCTTGACAACACTGCTCACTGGTGGTCACCGTGGTCTTGACAACACTGCTCACTGGTGGTCACCGTGGTCTTGACAACACTGCTCACTGGTGGTCACCGTGGTCTTGACAACACTGCTCACTGGTGGTCACCGTGGTCTTGACAACACTGCTCACTGGTGGTCACCGTGGTCTTGACAACACTGCTCACTGGTGGTCACCGTGGTCTTGACAACACTGCTCACTGGTGGTCACCGTGGTCTTGACAACACTGCTCACTGGTGGTCACCGTGGTCTTGACAACACTGCTCACTGGTGGTCACCGTGGTCTTGACAACACTGCTCACTGGTGGTCACCGTGGTCTTGACAACACTGCTCACTGGTGGTCACCGTGGTCTTGACAACCCTGCTCACTGGTGGTCACCGTGGTCTTGACAACACTGCTCACTGGTGGTCACCGTGGTCTTGACAACACTGCTCACTGGTGGTCACCGTGGTCTTGACAACACTGTTCACTGGTGGTCACCGTGGTCTTGACAACACTGCTCACTGGTGGTCACCGTGGTCTTGACAACACTGTTCACTGGTGGTCACCGTGGTCTTGACAACACTGCTCACTGGTGGTCACCGTGGTCTTGACAACATTGTTCACTGGTGGTCACCGTGGTCTTGACAACACTGCTCACTGGTGGTCACCGTGGTCTTGACAACACTGCTCACTGGTGGTCACCGTGGTCTTGACAACACTGCTCACTGGTGGTCACCGTGGTCTTGACAACACTGCTCACTGGTGGTCACCGTGGTCTTGACAACACTGCTCACTGGTGGTCACCGTGGTCTTGACAACACTGCTCACTGGTGGTCACCGTGGTCTTGACAACACTGCTCACTGGTGGTCACCGTGGTCTTGACAACACTGCTCACTGGTGGTCACCGTGGTCTTGACAACACTGCTCACTGGTGGTCACCGTGGTCTTGACAACACTGCTCACTGGTGGTCACCGTGGTCTTGACAACACTGCTCACTGGTGGTCACCGTGGTCTTGACAACACTGCTCACTGGTGGTCACCGTGGTCTTGACAACACTGCTCACTGGTGGTCACCGTGGTCTTGACAACACTGCTCACTGGTGGTCACCGTGGTCTTGACAACACTGCTCACTGGTGGTCACCGTGGTCTTGACAACACTGCTCACTGGTGGTCACCGTGGTCTTGACAACACTGCTCACTGGTGGTCACCGTGGTCTTGACAACACTGCTCACTGGTGGTCACCGTGGTCTTGACAACACTGCTCACTGGTGGTCACCGTGGTCTTGACAACACTGCTCACTGGTGGTCACCGTGGTCTTGACAACACTGCTCACTGGTGGTCACCGTGGTCTTGACAACACTGCTCACTGGTGGTCACCGTGGTCTTGACAACACTGCTCACTGGTGGTCACCGTGGTCTTGACAACACTGCTCACTGGTGGTCACCGTGGTCTTGACAACACTGCTCACTGGTGGTCACCGTGGTCTTGACAACACTGCTCACTGGTGGTCACCGTGGTCTTGACAACACTGCTCACTGGTGGTCACCGTGGTCTTGACAACACTGCTCACTGGTGGTCACCGTGGTCTTGACAACACTGCTCACTGGTGGTCACCGTGGTCTTGACAACACTGCTCACTGGTGGTCACCGTGGTCTTGACAACACTGCTCACTGGTGGTCACCGTGGTCTTGACAACACTGCTCACTGGTGGTCACCGTGGTCTTGACAACACTGCTCACTGGTGGTCACCGTGGTCTTGACAACACTGCTCACTGGTGGTCACCGTGGTCTTGACAACACTGCTCACTGGTGGTCACCGTGGTCTTGACAACACTGCTCACTGGTGGTCACCGTGGTCTTGACAACACTGGCTTGACAACACTGGTGGTCACCGTGGTCTTGACAACACTGCTCACTGGTGGTCACCGTGGTCTTGACAACACTGCTCACTGGTGGTCACCGTGGTCTTGACAACACTGCTCACTGGTGGTCACCGTGGTCTTGACAACACTGCTCACTGGTGGTCACCGTGGTCTTGACAACACTGCTCACTGGTGGTCACCGTGGTCTTGACAACACGGCTCACTGGTGGTCACCGTGGTCTTGACAACACTGCTCACTGGTGGTCACCGTGGTCTTGACAACACTGCTCACTGGTGGTGGTCACCGTGGTCGTGGTTGACAACACTGCTCACTGGTGGTCACCGTGGTCTTGACAACACTGCTCACTGGTGGTCACCGTGGTCTTGACAACACTGCTCACTGGTGGTCACCGTGGTCTTGACAACACTGCTCACTGGTGGTCACCGTGGTCTTGACAACACTGCTCACTGGTGGTCACCGTGGTCTTGACAACACTGCTCACTGGTGGTCACCGTGGTCTTGACAACACTGCTCACTGGTGGTCACCGTGGTCTTGACAACACTGCTCACTGGTGGTCACCGTGGTCTTGACAACACTGCTCACTGGTGGTCACCGTGGTCTTGACAACACTGCTCACTGGTGGTCACCGTGGTCTTGACAACACTGCTCACTGGTGGTCACCGTGGTCTTGACAACACTGCTCACTGGTGGTCACCGTGGTCTTGACAACACTGCTCACTGGTGGTCACCGTGGTCTTGACAACACTGCTCACTGGTGGTCACCGTGGTCTTGACAACACTGCTCACTGGTGGTCACCGTGGTCTTGACAACACTGCTCACTGGTGGTCACCGTGGTCTTGACAACACTGCTCACTGGTGGTCACCGTGGTCTTGACAACACTGCTCACTGGTGGTCACCGTGGTCTTGACAACACTGCTCACTGGTGGTCACCGTGGTCTTGACAACACTGCTCACTGGTGGTCACCGTGGTCTTGACAACACTGCTCACTGGTGGTCACCGTGGTCTTGACAACACTGCTCACTGGTGGTCACCGTGGTCTTGACAACACTGCTCACTGGTGGTCACCGTGGTCTTGACAACACTGCTCACTGGTGGTCACCGTGGTCTTGACAACACTGCTCACTGGTGGTCACCGTGGTCTTGACAACACTGCTCACTGGTGGTCACCGTGGTCTTGACAACACTGCTCACTGGTGGTCACCGTGGTCTTGACAACACTGCTCACTGGTGGTCACCGTGGTCTTGACAACACTGCTCACTGGTGGTCACCGTGGTCTTGACAACACTGCTCACTGGTGGTCACCGTGGTCTTGACAACACTGCTCACTGGTGGTCACCGTGGTCTTGACAACACTGCTCACTGGTGGTCACCGTGGTCTTGACAACACTGCTCACTGGTGGTCACCGTGGTCTTGACAACACTGCTCACTGGTGGTCACCGTGGTCTTGACAACACTGCTCACTGGTGGTCACCGTGGTCTTGACAACACTGCTCACTCACGTGGTGACAACACTGTCACCGTGGTCTTGACAACACTGCTCACTGGTGGTCACCGTGGTCTTGACAACACTGCTCACTGGTGGTCACCGTGGTCTTGACAACACTGCTCACTGGTGGTCACCGTGGTCTTGACAACACTGCTCACTGGTGGTCACCGTGGTCTTGACAACACTGCTCACTGGTGGTCACCGTGGTCTTGACAACACTGCTCACTGGTGGTCACCGTGGTCTTGACAACACTGCTCACTGGTGGTCACCGTGGTCTTGACAACACTGCTCACTGGTGGTCACCGTGGTCTTGACAACACTACTCACTGGTGGTCACCGTGGTCTTGACAACACTGCTCACTGGTGGTCACCGTGGTCTTGACAACACTGCTCACTGGTGGTCACCGTGGTCTTGACAACACTGCTCACTGGTGGTCACCGTGGTCTTGAGAACACTGCTCACTGTTGGTCACCGTGGTCTTGACAACACTGCTCACTGGTGGTCACCGTGGTCTTGACAACACTGTTCACTGGTGGTCACCGTGGTCTTGACAACACCTACAGGTCGTCAGGATAATGTTGTATACTTCAACACGTTCTTTTAATAAATACGAAGCTTCACTAATAAACAGAATTAGATAATAATGACATTACTGTAAATAAATAGTAACCATAGGCATATATTATTATTATTATTATTATTATTATTATTATTATTATTATTATTACTGTCATCGCCATCATCATATTCATCGGGAACCGCTAAACCCATAAGGGTTCAACAGAGCTTGGGTATGGGACACAATCGGGTTTGATCCATTGAAGTTCAGGGTAAATTTAAGTTTTTGGATCAATAGCCCTTCACCAGTATCAAGGCACTTACTTCTCTTCCCTTGGATCAAGAGCACTCCACCAGCATCAAAGCACTTTCCCACACTGAAGGACTGACACTAACGATGATTATCTTACAACAGACAAGATATTCTGAAGAGTGGGTGTCAGCAGGTATAATGTGTGAAGAACACAGTAGTATACCTACTACTGTGTGAAGAACACAGTAGTATACCTACTACTGTGTGAAGAACACAGTAGTATACCTACTACTGTGTGAAGAACACAGTAGTATACCTACTACTGTGTGAAGAACACAGTAGTATACCTACTACTGTGTGAAGAACTCAGTAATATACCCACTACTGTGTGAAGAACACAACGATATGCCCACTACTGTGTGAAGAACACAATGATATGCCTACTACTGTGTGAAGAACACAATGATATGCCTACTACTGTGTGAAGAACACAATGATATGCCCACTACTGTGTGAAGAACACAATGATATGCCCACTACTGTGTGAAGAACACAATGATATGCCTACTACTGTGTGAAGAACACAATGATATGCCTACTACTGTGTGAAGAACACAATGATATGCCTACTACTGTGTGAAGAACACAATATGCCCACTACTGTGTGAAGAACACAATGATATGCCCACTACTGTGTGAAGAACATAATGATATGCCCACTACTGTGTGAAGAACACAATGATATGCCTACTACTGTGTGAAGAACACAATGATATGCCCACTACTGTGTGAAGAACACAATGATATGCCCACTACTGTGTGAAGAACACAATGATATGCCTACTACTGTGTGAAGAACACAATGATATGCCCACTACTGTGTGAAGAACACAATGATATGCCCACTATTGTGTGAAGAACACAATGATATGCCTACTACTGTGTGAAGAACACAATGATATCCCCACTACTGTGTGAAGAACACAATGATATGCCCACTATTGTGTGAAGAACACAATGATATGCCCACTACTGTGTGAAGAACACAATGATATGCCCACTATTGTGTGAAGAACACAATGATATGCCTACTACTGTGTGAAGAACACAATGATATGCCCACTACTGTGTGAAGAACACAATGATATGCCCACTATTGTGTGAAGAACACAATGATATGCCCACTACTGTGTGAAGAACACAATGATATGCCCACTATTGTGTGAAGAACACAATGATATGCCTACTACTGTGTGAAGAACACAATGATATCCCCACTACTGTGTGAAGAACATAATGATATGCCCACTACTGTGTGAAGAACATAATGATATGCCCACTACTGTGTGAAGAACACAATGATATGCCCACTACTGTGTGAAGAACACAATGATATGCCTACTACTGTGTGAAGAACACAATGATATCCCCACTACTGTGTGAAGAACATAATGATATGCCCACTACTGTGTGAAGAACATAATGATATGCCCACTACTGTGTGAAGAACACAATGATATGCCTACTACTGTGTGAAGAACACAATGATATCCCCACTACTGTGTGAAGAACATAATGATATGCCCACTACTGTGTGAAGAACACAATGATATGCCCACTACTGTGTGAAGAACACAGTGATATGCCCACTATTGTGTGAAGAACACAATGATATGCCTACTACTGTGTGAAGAACACAATGATATCCCCACTACTGTGTGAAGAACATAATGATATGCCCACTACTGTGTGAAGAACATAATGATATGCCCACTACTGTGTGAAGAACACAATGATATGCCTACTACTGTGTGAAGAACACAATGATATCCACACTACTGTGTGAAGAACACAATGATATGCCCACTACTGTGTGAAGAACACAATGATATGCCCACTACTGTGTGAAGAACACAATGATATGCCCACTACTGTGTGAAGAACACAATGATATCCCCACTATTGTGTGAAGAACACAATAATATGCCCACTACTGCGTGAAGAACACAATGATATGCCCACTACTGTGTGAAGAACACAATGATATGCCCACTACTGTGTGAAGAACACAATGATATGCCTACTACTGTGTGAAGAACACAATGATATGCCTACTACTGTGTGAAGAACACAATGATATGCCTACTACTGTGTGAAGAACACAATATGCCCACTACTGTGTGAAGAACACAATGATATGCCCACTACTGTGTGAAGAACATAATGATATGCCCACTACTGTGTGAAGAACACAATGATATGCCTACTACTGTGTGAAGAACACAATGATATGCCCACTACTGTGTGAAGAACACAATGATATGCCCACTACTGTGTGAAGAACACAATGATATGCCTACTACTGTGTGAAGAACACAATGATATGCCCACTACTGTGTGAAGAACACAATGATATGCCCACTATTGTGTGAAGAACACAATGATATGCCTACTACTGTGTGAAGAACACAATGATATCCCCACTACTGTGTGAAGAACACAATGATATGCCCACTATTGTGTGAAGAACACAATGATATGCCCACTACTGTGTGAAGAACACAATGATATGCCCACTATTGTGTGAAGAACACAATGATATGCCTACTACTGTGTGAAGAACACAATGATATGCCCACTACTGTGTGAAGAACACAATGATATGCCCACTATTGTGTGAAGAACACAATGATATGCCCACTACTGTGTGAAGAACACAATGATATGCCCACTATTGTGTGAAGAACACAATGATATGCCTACTACTGTGTGAAGAACACAATGATATCCCCACTACTGTGTGAAGAACATAATGATATGCCCACTACTGTGTGAAGAACATAATGATATGCCCACTACTGTGTGAAGAACACAATGATATGCCCACTACTGTGTGAAGAACACAATGATATGCCTACTACTGTGTGAAGAACACAATGATATCCCCACTACTGTGTGAAGAACATAATGATATGCCCACTACTGTGTGAAGAACATAATGATATGCCCACTACTGTGTGAAGAACACAATGATATGCCTACTACTGTGTGAAGAACACAATGATATCCCCACTACTGTGTGAAGAACATAATGATATGCCCACTACTGTGTGAAGAACACAATGATATGCCCACTACTGTGTGAAGAACACAGTGATATGCCCACTATTGTGTGAAGAACACAATGATATGCCTACTACTGTGTGAAGAACACAATGATATCCCCACTACTGTGTGAAGAACATAATGATATGCCCACTACTGTGTGAAGAACATAATGATATGCCCACTACTGTGTGAAGAACACAATGATATGCCTACTACTGTGTGAAGAACACAATGATATCCACACTACTGTGTGAAGAACACAATGATATGCCCACTACTGTGTGAAGAACACAATGATATGCCCACTACTGTGTGAAGAACACAATGATATGCCCACTACTGTGTGAAGAACACAATGATATCCCCACTATTGTGTGAAGAACACAATAATATGCCCACTACTGCGTGAAGAACACAATGATATGCCCACTACTGTGTGAAGAACACAATGATATGCCCACTATTGTGTGAAGAACACAATGATATGCCCACTACTGTGTGAAGAACACAGTGATATGCCCACTATTGTGTGAAGAACACAATGATATGCCTACTACTGTGTGAAGAACACAGTGATATGCCCACTACTGTGTGAAGAACACAGTGATATGCCCACTATTGTGTGAAGAACACAATGATATGCCTACTAATGTGTGAAGAACACAGTGATATGCCCACTACTGAGTAAAAAACACAATGCTATTCCCACTCTGAACGAGAAGAAGCTCGGCGTGTTGTTTTCAACCACTGCCGTGTACACGGGAAGTTATCAATATATGTCAGAGATGACGACAACAGCATACAGGAAGAGAGGAAATGAAGCATTCATGATAAGAGCGCGAGGTAAATATTAGGAGTAAAGATGAAGGGGGTGGGGAAGGACGTGCTGGAAAAGAGGGAATGAACACCGGGTGAAAGTGTTGGAGGATGTGGTGGAGAGGGCGTGAACATAGTGGAAGTGTTGGAGGGTGTGGTGGAAGAGTGGGCGGGTGCTGCCACCGCCCATGGACAAGGTGGAGCACAAGGTGTCAGCCCAAGAGCTGGTCATGATAGCGAGGGTCGTGTGGGCGTCGTAATGACAGTGCTGGGTGATGAACGGTGGATTATAAGCTGCAGTGCAGCCTTTACAAGTTAGGAAATATGATACAGTACTTTTTTCCTTCGTCATTATGTCCAACACTTCCCAAGGTCGTTTTCCTGGTCACTGTATCTACTACTCCCCAAGAGTCGCTTTCCTGGTCATTATACTGACTACTCACCAATCGCTTTTCTGGTCATTACACCTACAACTCCCCAAGGTCGTTGTCCAGGTCATTATATCGACTACTACGCAGTTTTTCTTTCCTAGTCATTATATCTACCACTCCTCAGAGTCACTTGCTCTTTTGCCCATCAGCGCAACAATCAGACATTTTTTGTCACTGCTACAAGACCTGTTTGGCTCCGCGGTAATGTTCGCTTGACCGTGTATAATTAAAGATTAATTGATTCAATTACAAGATTGGCGAACATTTACGAAGGCAGTGCAGCAAGCACTAGCG